>NC_143517.1:23937379-24034879 GCF_031878675.1 Megascapheus bottae
AAAAGAAGAAATAGCTACTAAATTTTCCAATGATTTTTCCTGATCTGACATTTGTTGTTTTGACATTAATGACATTAATATTATTGATGACATCTCAGGGAAGAAAAAAGCAAAGAATTCCTTTTTTTAAGAGACTTGAAAACGAAAAGATCATCATTTCCTTATTCTTCTATGGCAGAAATAGAGCCCCTTCTTCACCTGAGCCTGAAACAGAATTATTGTCCTCAGGTGTTTCCTTCATCATACGCATTTACCCGTCTGAAATCGCAGGAAATGGTTTTTCCATCAGTGGTCTTGTACACGGACCCTCTCCAGCAAAGGGCTTGATCTTTTCTGATTTGAACCTGAAAGTTTCCTTGCCTTCATTTCCCTTCAGTCTCTTTAAAAGTCCCCAACCCCTCCCCCCCCAAGCCCACACCTTAAAAAAAAATTTTTTTTTTTGAAAGCCAGAACCTTTACTCTCTGGGGTGTTTTTCAGTAAACAGTAACGCTACATAAACACCTTTTGCACTTGTAAGTTACAGAAAATTTAAATGTTACCCCTGTGTGCATGCATGTTTCTTAAGGCACATGGATAACTCCTGATGAGGTGCAATCAGATACTACTAGCTAATTGGTGATGCAGTTGCTATATCAAGGTGGGGTTGTAAACAATGTAACTTTAAACTCTCAGGAAACCTTTCGCTAGGAGCAGATCTCTTCTCAGAGAAGTGGGAGATGGAATATGCTCTTTGGAAAGGCAGATTATTTTCCCTTAATGTTTAGTAGCCCTGACTTCTAAAACACGGCTACAAGTACTGAATCCAGATTCCTAAGGTGGTGATTTACTTTTTATCTTAATAAATACCATATCTAGGTTTTCTTGTCTGCTCCAAGCCTCTGGACTTTCATGTAACCTTAGCCAGTTGCTGAAGGCAAGCGGCTTTCCTGAGCAGGGCCTATGTCTGCTCTTTTCAGAAGTATGCTTTTTATTCTCCCAGGTGTTTTATTTGGTTTCTAATTCCATTTGCATCAGCCCTAGGATTTTCCAAATGTTCCCTGATAATGAAAAGCTTGAGATCCAGAAAAGTGCGTGTTTGCATTCTCTTTAGTTCCAAGCACGTGTGTCATAAACCTTTCTGTTGATATTTGGTAGATTTGGCACTTAAGGCCTAAGACAAGGTTTGCTAGCAGAAACCCAGAACATCAAAGGCCTGTCAGCTCAAAAGTAGCTGATGCTCACCTGTCCAGGAAACTGGGCGTTGTGGCATTTCCTGTTTTTAACTCATTTGATTTGTTACTCTTACCCTCTGTCTAGAATTCCTACATTTGAAGTATTACATACAAGATGTCAGTTGTGACCTCTGCTGTAGCACTGTATCAAGATACTGAGTAGCAGTGCATGTGAGTGTGGGAGGATTTCATATTCAGTAGGGGGTATTTAAAAGTATGTCTATTCTGAGTTTTAGTTAATTATCTTTTAATGAAAGTGTCACTCATATTCACATCTGTAATATTGGAAAGAGATAATTAGATTTTCAAATGAGAATCAGCCACCTTAAATTTTGTACCAGAAAATACCAAGTATATTTCATTCTAATGAGATCTGTAGTGGGGGTTTTAAAATTCATCATAACGTGCTTCAAGAAAGATAACTCAACAGACTCCAGAGATGAAAGGTCCCCCCCCCCAAGTCTTCTTAAAGCTATTACATTGAACTTACGCAATTCTGATAAAATATTCAAGAATATTACATAAAAGCTAGAACAGTACCTCCATCACCCTTGTAACTGCTACTTATTCTCATTTGGAAGTTTACTTTGACTAAACTAACCGCTTCCACCAGCTAGCCTTGGGTTTTCTCTTATGCCAACGCAAGGGAGAAAGATGGTAGGTTAAATAGAATGCCTGCGGATCCAGAGGCTAATTCCTTCTTTGAAATAGGCTGGGCCGGGTGCAGTGTTTGCACACAGCCAGGAACCCTTTATTTACATACATCTGCATATTTGCTCAGACCCCCGCTTTTCGCCATCAAAGTGTGCGGTTCGTGTGCTTAAGTATAATAAAACGGATAGAGAAAAGCTCTTCATCACCTTAACCCAGATTTCTCCGTCAAGCTCCCTAGTAAACACATCTCTAGTCCGATAGTAATTACTTGTTCTCATTAAAAACGGGGGAAAAATCTCGAATTGTTAAAGGGCATTGCTTTGGTGGCATTTATATTTTATATTCTTCCTCTCCCTACTCTCTCTCTCTCTCTCCACGGTGTGCGTGAGTGTGTGTGTGAGCGCGCGTGTGTGTATGTTGAAGTTTGGGAGTTGTGCGCAGGGGTGCGTGGGGTGTGAACCCCGGAGCCCCCCCGCCCCCATCCTCCGTGGCTCTCTGCGGTCGCCCCGGGTCCTCAGGCTCCAGCCGCAGTGCTCGGAGCCTGGGAAGTCGCTAAGCTCCCGGGCTGCTCCGAGTCCCGGCTGCGCGTCATTTTCAGTCTGGGGAATGTTGATCACCTCACTAATTACACCTCTCTCTCTCTCTCCCCCCCCCCCCTCCTCCCTCTCCCTCTCCCTCGCTCTCCTCTCTCTCATTCCCAGAGTGCATATCGGGAATAGACACACAAAGACATGCGCACTCAACTTAATCAGCCATTTTTTTTAAACAGGGCTAAAACGATAATAATTAGCAGAATAAAGACATATCGGATTTTCATTTCCTTCCCTCCTTTTCCCAACCCCTTCACAACCAAACAGCGAGACCGCGGTCGGCACATGCTTTAACTCCTCCGGACCCCCGAGGACCGCTCCAGGGCCCCCCCTTCTCCAGTTTCTACGCCAGCGATTTTTTATTTTTCACCCAATAAAGTTCGAGGATTATTTTTTTTGATTTTTTTATTCTTTTTTTTTTAAATGAACCCTCTGGTTTTGACTTGGATGTAATCAGCTGTAAGTAAAATAAAAGCAAAGCAAAACAAAACAAAACACAACAAAAAAAAGAGGCGAAGATCGAGTAGGAACTGCAGGGGAAATGGAAAGTAAGTTTTTTTTCTTTAACTTTTATTGAGTAGTTTGTGTTAAATTTAGGTCGAGTATCGATTATCTTTCCAGCCTGATCTTGCACAATCTTTGATATTTCGCTCCCTCTCTCTCTCTCCCCCTGTCTCCTCTCTCTCTCTCTCTCTCTCTCTCTCTCTCTCTCTCTCTCTCTCTCTCTCTCTCTCTCTCTCTCTCTCTCTCTCTCTCTTTCGCTCTCTCTCCCCTCTCTCTCTCTCTTCCCTCTCTCCCCCTCTCCGCCTCTCTCCGTCTCAGCCCCTCGCTCGCTCGCTCGCTCGCCCTCGGCTCCCGCACCCGGCCCCTCATCCCGACCATCTCTTCCGCCCGGCCCCTCTGTCCTCTCCCTGTCTGTTCTGGGCTCGGGGTTCGCTCCGCCGAGGGAGGACGGAGGCTCGGGGCCGGGGTGGTGGCGGTGGTGGTGTTGGGGGCGTGGGGGGGACTCGGTTTTCCACTTTCTCAGTGGTGGGGGCGGGGAGCTACGTTTTTCGGGGTTTAACTTTTGGATGAAGTGACGTCTGGCCGAGCAGTTTTTGTTTTGTTTTATTATTATTATTAATTATTTTTTAAATTTCTCTTTCTCTTCCCCTCCCCCCCACCCACCGGCTTTCTCGGGTGGTGCCTGTCCCCACGCTCCCGGGGCTTCCCTCGTGGCCGGTGGCGGGGAGCTGTCAGCTGCGCGGCGGCGGCGCGGGCATCGCCCCGGGGTCCCCGCGAGCCCCGAGCCCGCGCGCCCCGGCCCTCCGGTCCCGAGATGGCTCCCGCCTCCCAGCCCGCCCTCCCACCCTCCCAAAGTTTGGACGCGGGTCGACGGGGTCTGGAGCCTGCTTTTCTCTCTCTCTCTCTCTCTCTCTCTCTCTCTCTCTCTCTCTCTCTCTCTCTCTCTCTCTCTCTCTCTCTCTCTCTCTCTCTCTCTCTCTCTCTCTCTCTCTCGTTCTCCCCCCATCTACCCTCCCCCGCACCCTATTCATCCTGTGTTCTTTCCCCCCCTTTTCCCCATCCTTCCCCCCCCCCCTTTCTCCTTCTCAAGTTCTCCTCCCCCCGCCTCTCCCACCCTCTTCCCCCAGGGCGCGGGTGGTGCGGGGCTGGCGGAGGCCCGGGTGTGGTGCGCCCGGGGCGCAGGGTTCGGAAAGGACCGGGCGCGCGCCGGGGCCGGGCTGCAGGTAGACGCCGGGCGGCTGGGGCGGGCGGCGGCCCGGCTGGCGGCCGCGGCGCGGGCGCGGGGCGCGGGCGCGGGGCGCGGGCGCGGCAGGTCCGTTAGGAGGCGGGGTCGCCGGGCCTCGGGGCCGGGGCCCGGGAGCTGCGGGCACCCTGGCAGCCGGGTGTGCCTTAGCGGGGAGCGGGCGTGAGGGGGTCAAAATCTTTTTTTTTTTTTGTCAAGGGCGTGTGTGTGCGTGTGTGTGTGTGTGCGCGCGTGTGTGCACCAAGGGGCTGTGGCCGACCGGGAGAACTGATTCATCCCCTGGTTACCCCTCTTCTCCCCCCGGCCAGCCCCAAAAGGGTTTGGTGTCTGCAGAGCTTTCTCCCGCCACCGAGCGCGCCTTCCCGCCGGCCCGAGCGGCTCGGGGAATGCGGCTGGAATGCGCCGGGTCTCGCCTCCTTCTCCTTATTATTTTTCTATTCTACCCTTACCTTCCATTCTTTTTTTTTCTACCGGAAAAAACCTTCACATCTATCTCTATATATGAATAATAAAATTTCTCATGAAATTGTATAAAGTTTCTCCGCCGATGAGCAAGTTACAGAAGCCCCCCCATCCCTGCGCCCCTTCCCCCAGAAGATCGTGTGCTGGTTTGTATTTCTTTTGTTACCTGCGATCCGGGCGGGGAGGGGGGGTCCTCCTTTTTGGCCGGCTTGGGCTGGGGTCCGGCCCGGAGAGGAGGCTCTGGTGGACTCCTTTAGCCGCGACTCCTCACTTCCAAGCGGTTCTGGTGAGGTTTTAGCTACCGTTCGGAGAGACACCCTTCCTTGTAGGTACGAGAGGTTCAGATCGCAAACACGGATCTCCCCCCCCCCCCGACCCCTGCGCGCACACACACACACACACACACACTCAACACACTCTCAGACCCACAGAGTCTTCTTACTCCCCCCCTCCGCCTCCGGCCCCCACCTTGCGTTTCCCCTCCCCCTTCCAAAAAAAAAAACATACACACCACAACACCCCCCCCCCCCAACCCCCAGCAAACAAAAACCCAAAGACAAGTTCACTGGCCGAAGATGGTGGATTGACACTGACTCAGAGGCAGGTTCACCAGGAAATCTGGCCGTCCGGATTTCTGACAGTTGCATTTCCTCTCCTGAGTCCTCCCCCCCCCCCCGCCTTTTTTTTTTTATTAACTCTGTTCCATGTTTAATCAAGGATCATGTAGATGGCAAAAGGAGAGACAGAGAGGGAGAGAGAGAGGGAGAGAGAGAGGAGACAGGAAGAGAGAGAGAGGGAGAGGAGAGACAGGAGGTTCTTTTTTTTTTTTTTTTTTATTGTGTTCTCCTGGATTTTCAGTGGCTTGATCCCTATAAACGTTGAGTGGTTAAAGCTCATATGTAGTATTATATTTTTAGTTGGGTGGATGGATGGAAGAGTGAGGGAGAGGCTGTGGCTGCCGCTGCCTTTTCGGGTGTTGCTTAGATTAAGGCTGAGACTTGGCTGCGATTGGGACGCGACAGTGACACAGGCATCGATCGCTTCCATTGAGAGCAATGCAAAAACACAGCCCGGGTATGTAACACTCGCAGTGCCATCCACTCTTGTTTTACTTTATGTTTACTGGCAAAACGGACAGAGCAAGCTCAGACTTTCTTTTTTCCCCCTTCTGTCTCTCTCTTTTTCCCTCTCTATCTTGCTCTTTCCTCTTCTAATTGAAGAATAAAAAGAAGTGTGCGTAGATATTGTTGAAAAGAATGGGTTTAAAACTAAAACAGAAAGGAGCTATTTGGGATTATTTCACTATCTTTCACTATGTTTTAAGTTTTTTTTTTCCCTTCATTGAGAAGTACACTAAAGAGAATGAAGGCTTTCTCCTCCTCTTCCTCTTCTTCCTCCTCCTCTTCTTCCTTCTTCCTCCTCTTCTTCCTCTCCTCCTCCTCCTCCTCTTTCTTCCTCCTCTCTTCTTCCTCCTCTCTTTTTCTTCTTCTTCTCCTTCTTCTTCTCCTTCTTCTTCTTCTTCTTCTTCTTCTTCTTCTTCTTCTTCTTCTTCTTCTTCCTCCTCCTCCTCCTCCTCCTCCTCCTCCTCCTCCTCCTCCTCCTCCTCCTCCTTCTCCCCCTCTTTCTTCTTCCTTAAAAAAAAATCCTTAGGGGAATATTTGATAGTTTTTCAAGGATTGTGGTTTCAATCAACAGGAAGGCACACAAAAATAAAAGATGGCTAGCCAGCTGTTTTAACCTCTTGCACCTGGCTACAGTGTGGGGGGAGCCTAAGGTTTATACAGTTACTTTAATGGTTTTAATATTTATGGGATAAACTAGGGAGAGCATCAGTGTGTTTTTATTCAGTAGCTGGCTGCTTTTGTGTTAGAAAAAAAGTAAACTCATATTTGAGTGTTTTCATTTTTTATCACAATGAAGCTAGGGTCAGTGATATATGGGGGGAATCCCATAAATCTGAAAAGTGAAATGTACCCAAGGAACAAAGAAAGGTCAGGTAAACCAGCTGTGTAAGTCAAAGCAATAGCACCAACTGTGGGCTTAGACAGATAGTGGGTTCTGGATCTGCCAAAGTGAAAGTTGCCACTTAAAGTTACAAATGAGACAGCTGTGCTCAGCTCCATAGCAATCTTTTGCAGTTTTTTTTTTTTTACTAAATGAACCCAAATCTGTTCATTAATTTTGAGCTAGTTGGATTATTTTAGAAGACGCTGCACCAGCAAAGGAAAACATAAAGGAGGCTAAGAAAATCACTGCTTAATATTGCAGAATTTACTGCTTCCATTCTGACCATGAGCCTAAATTTACACAATGAAATTTGATTATCTCTAATAACAATATTAGATCCTGCCCTGGATGGATGAGAATTGAGGTGGTTTTGTTGATTGCAAGGGTTTAATGTTGCATTTCAGAATCTGATGTGGTTTGGCCTCCTTTCCATTAACTGGAAAACCCCTGAGGTTTTACAATTATTTCTTAAAGATAATACATTTAAGATTGCATTGGTAGACTGAAGAAAAGTCATAAAGGCAAGAAGGGAAGCCCTTAATAACTCTTGAGATTCAGACATGTTCAGCAGTTAGATTGGCTCTGACTTCACCAAGGGTCGACAATGTGTCATTTCCACGAAGCCAAATTGCCCTCTGCCTATATGATATTAATGTGCAAATCAATATTTCAGGGATTAAATTTCCCTTCTTCATTTTTTATGGTTTCTACCTCAATAAGTCTCAAGTCTATTAGAAGAGGCTGGATGATTTAAAATCTTTCACTGCAGGAATGGCTTGTCGAAGTCTGGTTTCACAGACCATTTTAGGATTTTCGTTATAAAGACTTAAAGGCATCCTAAGCAAGTTGAGAGGCAGTGTAGAGCCAGGCTCAATAGTGTAAAGCCCTTGTTCGATTAAGAGCTAAAAGGTATTGAAAATATAATAGATATGTTTATGTAGCATATATATATCCACATGCTGCTGCTTTAAAAATATTATGTTAATCATCTATTGATTTATTTCTAAATCAATGGAAGTTCCTTTCTTATTAGTGATTTGTTCAGCATTCTTGAGGACTATGTTAATTTCTTACGGAGTATGCATGAATTAGTTTGGTGTGAGAGTATTGGAAGGGAGAGATTTTTTTTTTCCACTCAGCAACATTTCACTAAGGAGTATTTTTAGAAACCATTGTTTGTGAGAGTAATAATCAAGTGGTGTCATTTGCATACCTTGTTGTCAGAGCTATCAGTGCATTGTGTGGCTGGATGACGTAGCTGATGTCTGTTAAATGAGGCCTTCTTCAATTCTGTTTTTCTGCTTAGTCTCTAAGCACTTAGTAGGGACAGTGTTTGATTTGACTCTTTTGGAGATGTATGGGAATAAAGGAAAGTACATGTGACTGGGTCAGAATTAATACAAAGCAGAAATGGGGGGGGTCAAAAGAAAAGATTGTGACTTTATCACAGAATCTGGGGAAGGTCTACTGTCTATCATTTGGTCGTGTTTTATAGTCTTAAACCATCTGGACGACGTTCCGCACAGCTGCACGAATTTCATATGTGATAGAACATTTTTTCCATTCAGTGTGAAATGTTCCTTCCTAAAAAACTTACACCAGACTCGCTTAATTTAGTCTGTTAAAAGAAACGCACATGAAACAGGACAAAAGGCTCTTTAATCTCTGCAAGCTGTTTGTTTTTCTTCAAGATTCCTGTCTGTTTGGGTTTTGAAAAGTCATGTTTATTGAAGGGATGATTCTGAGGTGTGACATTAAAATAATATATGATATTTTGGATTGGTGGCCACACTCCTGCTTAATTTGCGCAACTACTTTTTATGCCTGTCAAAACACAGAACTAATCTATCCTTATTTACAATTAATCTCAATGAAATTAATCTTAACTATGCTTTATTCAGTGGCTTAAAATATCTAATTATATTCAATTAACTGCTGTCATAGTAATTAACATTGCTTAATTGCCTCTGCATATATTTATGTAAAACTCATTAGGTGCTTCTGACTCTTTTTCCCTTTTCTGCTTGCTGTTTTTGTGTTGTCAAACCATTTGTGTCTCCCAAGGTTTGACAATGTCAATGAGAGCAAACTCTTAACATTTTCCTGAAATGAATGTGATTGCTTTTCTTTGAGAAGATATTTGTTATGAGTCTTTAAATACTAGCCACATTCTCAGCCCCTTCATCTCCCTCATCTCTGGTCACTGGCACACTCACAAAACATTTTCTGTCATTGTTGCTAGAAATATGAGAAGCCAGGTTAAGCTTTGTGTTCATAAATGAAGAGTCTTTCCCTGTCTGCCTAGGGGCTGTACCCACAGGCAGAGGGTTCTTCTCCCCCTACCCCCAATCCATTCCAAGGGTTAAAGACTTGGCCAAGGTTCAAACTGAGAAGCGCCCAGGGAAAGTGCATGTGAATATGTACAAGTTTCATGTAATTAGTGCTTAATTATATTAACATATGCAAATTGTCAACTTAGGAGCTTGTTGAGCTGGCAAAGATCAGCTAGACACAATTGCTGTATTGTTCTGAAGCAATAATGGATTTCAAGTTGGATTGTGGAAACACATAACTAGCTATCTAATTTAACTCATACCATGGTGAAATTTCATTAGTCTCCATGGAGACTGGGTTTAATTGTGCTGACTAATGTTCTGGGCTTCAGAATGTCCTAAAAAGAAAGCGTTGTTTGCCTAATCCACCTTACAATGACACTTGTTTGTACATGTTTCCCTTGTGTGGGAATTTGCATATGCAAATAAATAGTTTCTCTGCCCCATTTGTCATGGCTGTTCATTACCCATGAAGAGGACATTGTTACTAGGCTGTTACTGAGTCTCCCAAGACCGGATAGTGTCAACCAGTCCAGCTACATTCTTTCATAATTTGTTTCTGATTAATAGACCAGAGTGAGCCTCATTCTCTTTGGGCATATGTACAGGGAAGGTCAGTTCTGTAACAGAAGAGTTTCTGCAGTAACTAAAGGACTTTTTCTTCTTCTACTATACTTTTTCTACATATTAGCTAACATACTTATACTTAAAATAATGTGTTCTTGTTCCAAGAATGTCTCTACCAATAATCTCTAGACTCTTAATGCAAAAGAGGAAAAAAAAGATAGGAAAAAGACAGGGGATTCTGTTATTGGAATATTAATCCTGTTTTTAACAGAAAGGTAAACTGATATAATTGCTTTTCAGTTGAAGGAATGGGGGTTTATACAAGTGTGAAAGCATCGGAAAAGGATTAGCATTTTTTTTGCATAATGAAAAGCTCTGTTGAATAGGGTCCTGAATGGCTGACTGAATGACTAAGATGAAAGGAAGATGGAAATGCAGACTTCTCTTTCTTTATGTCTGTGCCCTGCTCTGTCTAAAGTTATGTTTGTCCAAGACTTGAGAAAACAAGCAGTGGCTCAGATTTCAGCAACTTTCTAAGATGTCCTTAGTTTCCATCATCATTGGGATATAATACTTATGACAATAGTGAAGCCCGAGGGTGATCAGCAGAAATTTGTATGTAGGAGCTTTCAGAAACATGCCGGCCTAGCCAAATATTGCCTAGTGCATATCACAAATTACCCAGCACTTTGCTGGCACCCCGCATACATACACACAAAATTACCCAGCAAACAATTACAACAACAACAATTATTTTAAGAGAGGCCAGTAGTGTGGTATGCATACTTGATTCATCTAAGGATGGAACAGATAGTGACCCCACCCCATTGACTGAAAATAACTATCAATTGGCAGAATGCTTCACTTGGGAATGAGTTGTGTGTTCTGACTTCGGAAATGTTAAGTTGTTTAAGAGGCCTACCAGCTCTGCTACTGGGAAGGTATAAAAGAAGAGAATAGAGTTGGAAAATATAGTTATGCTTTCTTAGGATTTAACTCATAAAGTTCTGACTGCTGTCTTTATGGGGCTATGGTCAGTCTATCACATGCTTCATTTAAGGATAAGCCTCTTTTACTCACCTAAGTGAGATAGCCTTTATTCTGAGAAATATTCAAAGTAAGATTTTCCCTTGTCACTAGTTGGGTCTGTAACTGGTCATTAGTTGACAATGAGATCAGAGATTTCAGTGATGTTGTTTCAGCCACCATTAGGGCAGTTAAAATGCCATACATGTTAAGAGTTTTTCAAAGGTGGGAATTGGTTCCTTTGTATGTATGTACATTGATAGGAGTGTAGATAATTATTTATAGATATTCATTTTAAATAAGCTCTTTCTGGTTTAGGTTCAACACAAATGATCCACTGAAGACTGCCTCAGAGCAGGGCTGAAGTAACCCACCAGATATTAACCTGAGTGGTTTGTTGCTAGCTGGCAGGACTTCCACTTACTGTATCACTTTAGTGGTTCAGTTGCTGAGGTACTATTAAGATGGTTATTTGGAAACTTGGGAAATCAGAAGTGCTTCACATAAATTAAAGTATAAGGGCTGCCTCTTGTGTGTAGCATATTTATTATAAAGGAAAAGTGTTTGATCTTTGTTATAAAGTCACCCAAATTCTTTATTACACTCCTTTTTAAAATTTGTCAAGAAATTCTGGATTGTTTCAGAAACTTTTATGGTTAACTTTATGATATGCTTGAAAAAAGTCTTAAAAGAACAAAAAAATCCACATGGAGGCTATTTTTTTACATGTATAAAGGCTTATTAAGGTATTTCCATAAGAAAAATGTGCTAATTTAAAAAATAAATTCATTTATATTTTAAGACATTGTTAACCAGGCACCATGTGTTGTAGTTGGCAGTGTTCCAGCCACCGTGGAAGTGGATCACACATGGGTTAATAGTAGCTTATGTGATGTCTGCATTCTCAGGAAATGGGCAAAAGCCCAGGGTATTCTGATATCAAGATTGTAGGAATGAGACAGAAAACAGAATATATGTTTATATGTGAACAGATGGACACATGTGAGAACTGAAAGTGCACAATTTCTCTTGGCACTTGTTTGAGTTATCCCTGATGATATAACCAAGATCTTAGTGCACTCACAGTCTTTGATGGCTAAGGAAGAAATGGGCTTTTAATGAGGGCTCAATGGCATTATTTTCTTGCATAGGGATTGTACTCCTTGTGATCTTGCTGGAGTTGATGTTTTGTTAATTCCCTAGTTTTGGAAGTTCACAAGTTGCCTTGAAAGGTTGATATGGTTTCAAATTTGATGTAAAATCCTCAGCTCAAGAATGGCTGCTTCCTACTCCGCTATTCCTTTAAAGTTTTGTGAGTGAAGAAAATATTTGCCTGGCTGAGGCATATTTGAATCATGCATGCACTTAACTTAAAGAGGCTAAAGTTATAGTTGACCAGTAATATTCCTGGTACAATTAGCCACTTCAACATGCAAGGGTTAAAAAATTTCATACAGTTTAAGATTTGAATACACTTAGTGAAAATGACAGAATAACCTGATGGTCCATGAAGGTTTTGAATAAATATTTTGCACACCCAGCTTAGAAGTTGACACTCCAGTATCAGATATTCAAATGATAGGTGATTACCTGTCTTTGGCTTACACCTGTGCTTTGATGATAATTACTAAATGGTGGTACTTTACCTTTAATGGTGGTGGTACATTTACATTTAAAGGCAAAGTTTGTAGGCTCCATTGTTTTCTAGCTATAAGAGCAGAAACAGTCTGCAAATATTTATTTAGGTCAGAATCATTTTAGCCAGAGAAAATTGACATGGGGTGAAAGTAGGCATCTTATAACTGTCCATAAAATTATTTCCTTCACTGTAAAGAAGAATAGAAATCCATAGTTGTAACAGTGTTAACATACAGAAAGAAATGAGATGGCATATTATACTCCTTAGTATTGTTAAAAGCAAAACAAAATAAAACCTCACAAGTTGTTTGTTTGTATTTCTGAGAATCTTGAATTTACCTACTTGAAGATATAAGTTGAAGAAACCAAGTCATCAGTAGATTTATGGTTTTCAAGGACTCTTTTATTTTACCTGCAGGAGTTTAATCATAGGGGTCCTCTCAAAAGCAGTTTATAATTCTGTCTCTCTCTTTTTTGAAAGCATATATTTTAGAATGATGTTAATAATACTCATGCCATTAATTAAAAATTAATAATCTCTTTTGGTGCGGTAGATATGGTTGTTCAGCTTCCATAACATTCTCCTTCTCTAGGAGCAAGTAAACTCATATCTACACATTGGCCTTCTTTCCACATTACCGCTTCCCTTTCCTCTTTAGACGCACTCACAGTGGTACTCTGTGGAATTTCTTTCTATATACTCACTCACTGTTTTTCATTTTCTAAGAACTGGCCAACACAGTCTCAACAGAAGAGAGTAGGTAGAGTGACAAGGTATTAAAAAATATCGGAGCCGGAAAATGGCCTGTATACTTGGCTTCTTTGATAATGTGGGATATTGAGTTCAGGAGGAGTTATCATTGACTTACAAAATGGGTTGTGCATGTGAAGACAGAACTGAAATACTGTATTACTGAAGGACTATGGCTGCTCAGGTATATTGAAAAGGGCTCATGGTATGAATGAATATGAAAATCTCCAGTATGGTAAAGGGTAGAAAAAGGCAAATTAGGCTATGGCAGTCCAACAGTCATAGTGTCTTCTCAGAGAGATTGTGACTGAGAAGAATCAAGTAGATTGTGGATGGCCTCTTATCACTATAGTGGTTAAGCAGTTTTTTATGTTAAGTTAGAGGTAAGAGACAGTGCTTCCAGGCCAAGAAGAGTCTGTGGCTCATAAAAATACTGATGATCTCAGTGACCTAAAATGTACTTTTAATAATCATGAACACAGTGTGAACAAGAACGATGTTTCTATTCTGCATATGGAAAATAAATAGAGACAAGGCTGAGAAGTTTTAGATGCAACTAGTGTACAGAAACAGTGACAAGTAGAGCCAAGTGCCATTTGATTCTGCTTCCTTTTTTTAAAAAATGAGTTTGTTTCTTTTCATTTGAATTTTAGATGAAAATCTAAAATGACAACTGAATTACCCACAGCGATTATATCAGATAGTCAGGGTAAATTCTTGAATATGTGAATTTACCCAAGTTGCTTTATCTTTCTGAGCCTCAGTTTCCTCATTTCTTCAGTTTCCACATTGTGCAAGTTACATAAGATTAAAACATTACGTGAATATGACAGGGTTCGATAGCCATACTATATGTCCCCCCCATAGCTGTCTTGAATATAACAACTAATTAGTGAGCTCATGATAAAGCAAACCTACATAGATGTTGTAAAGATGCCTTCTCTGTGGGAGAAGGAGACAGAAGTTGTGTAGAAAAGCAGTAGTCTTGTCTCCTTTGTTTTCCCATTGGCAGGTACCCTGATGGCATCTAGCTGAGTAGCCAGTCTTCCATATATTGTCTGACACTACATCATCACGAGTTGGTTTGGTTCTCAGGGCTTCTAGATATTTAGTGTGTTTCTGGTTCTTCGTTTATCTGAGAAGCAAATTAGGACAGAAACAGTTTTAAATAATTCAGCGCTTGGTCAATCCACATAAACTGAAGATTCCAGACTGTCCATTACATACAATAATAGAAGAGACCACAATGCTTATTTTAGTTTTGTAGTTGATCCAGTCTGCCTGAAAGCCTGTGAATTAGGGGATTTTCCAACATCAGACTAAAAGTCATAGAAGTACCTTTCTATTTAAAATATTTTGTAATGCCATGAAAGAAATACAAATACTGTTCCTGCTAGCATCAATTTACAGCAAAAATACAACTCTTAAAAATGCAGTAATATCTATAGAACCCCTACATTTTCTTAGGGGATTTTATTACCAAGTTTTGGATCTCTCCCTGGCTTAATTTGGAGAAGATAACACAGTTCTTTATGTTTGTGTAATAACGTTTTATGGAGAATAAACTAGGTTATTGAACTTTATATATGTGTGTGTGTGTGTGTGTGTGTTTATAACAATTTTGAACCATACATACAATGAACTATATCTGTTATAGTTTAAACATTTTTGGCCTTAATAATTTTGAATTCCACTTTAATAATTGTAATAAACATTTTGAAAATTTATTTATATTTTATGAGAAATATAACTGCATTTGGGTTGTGAGTACCTGATTTTGTGTTTGATTTTTGCTTAATATTTGTATATGTTTGTTCGTGAAATAGTTAAAATGTTTCTTAAAAATTAAAGTACACCGTGGACCTTAAATTGACAGTTTATTTAGAGCACATTTCTTTACATCTATGCAGAGAGTGAATATTGATTGCAATAAGGATATACTTCAGTAAAGGAAACAATGATTTAGAATTGTGTGTGTGTGGGGGGGGAGTGTGTGTGTTTTTCTTAAGGATTTCATTAGATAAATTGAAGCCTTTTTGAGGGCAGTACCCAGGTCCATCCACACTGGTGATATATATTAGCAACTCTTTGGTGCACAGTATATGTCTGGTGAATGAATGAATGAATGGTAATTAAAAGCATTCATAGAAAATTTCAGTTTCTTATGCTACTAGAATCAGTTCTTCTTGAAATCAAGGTCAGGAGTGGGGAAGGGGAATCTGTAATGTCAAAATCAGCTCATTCTATGTTGGAAAATTCCACAGAATTTTCTCTTCCAGTGCAATCTAAATGGGTTTCATAATAGAATCATAGATTGAGGCCATTGGAATGGGGTAGTACAAAAATCTCCTTGTTTTCACTGATAAGAAGTTGAAGCTCCTAGAGATTCCTGGGAAACATCACATATCTAGAGCACACAGGTGACGAAACCTTGTGTGTTTGTATGTATGAGTGTTGATACTTTTGTGCCCGTCAGTGAACCATTTAACTTGTTTTTCACTTTAGATGTTTAAGCTTCTATAACAAGAATGTGAAAGTTACTTTTCATTGTTCTGGGGAGCGTGTGTGTGTGTGTGTGTGTGTGTGTGTGTGTGTGTGTGTAGTTTTTCCCAGCACAAGGAGTTTCTTTAGGTGTCCCAAGTCCTGTGATGACTGGCAGTTGGGATTGTAACAATAACTTTTACAGATAGAACAAACAGAGGCAGAAATTGCCTGAAGCGTGAAAACTTGCAGGAAACATAAGGGTGGGTCACATAATTGTCCCATAGTGAAGCAGGGTGCAGATTAGGAATCTTTATGGTTTGCCAGAAGTTGCTGGTCATAGAAGGCTGTTTAAGTGCTCACTGTCAACAAGGAAATCACGGGCAGCACTCAAAGTGGCTCACCTCTGATTTATTCATAAACCTCACAGGAGCACTTGGCTTTGTTCTTGCTCTAGGAAAGGGGACTGATGCCAATAAGGACAGGAATAAAGAGCTCCTTGCATGGTCCAAGAGTGAATAGCACTTTACCTCAAAGCCTGACCTCCTCTCTGGCAGTCTGTTATAGGGGAGTTGACTCTGATTGGCTGTGTGTCTTCAGATGAATGCAGAGAATGAGGTTGTAACAAGGATCTATCTACTCTGTAAACTCCTGAGTATGTGTAACAAGACCTGTGCAACTGGACCTTGGGGTCTTACTTAACCTAAAGGTTGTGGTCTTTATGTGAAATGGAAAAGCTTTCCTTGACAAAGGATTTGAAAAGTTTCACATTTAATAATTGTTGGGAAAATATTGTTTCTTTCTAATTGAAGAATACAGTGATCTCAGAGTAAAATTGGTTTTGACAATCATCTCCTCCCCTCACCCCCACCCACTTTACAAGAGGGAATTAGGAGACATTTAATGTTCTATGAAACAAAGAGTTTGAGAAAAAAATCTAGGTAAGACATAGGTGCAGAAACAAAGAAATGGGCTTGTTTACCAACTAATTAGCCATGTTTATCTGAGAAGCTTCATTCGTGTCACTTCACAAATTATGTATGTTCTGCTCCAGACTCCATGTTGAGGGGAACAAGGCAAAAGGCCTTTAAAAAAAGACAGTCAGCTGGCTGGCTTTCACTGGGGCAGAGGTTGAGTGGAGTTGCTTAAATCCCCAGAGCAACATTAAGTTAAATGCTAGCCTCTCCCCCACCCCCAATCCTGTCCATTCTGGCTTCACTTTTCCCTCTTGGATGACATTGGTTTCTTATTACTTTCAGTGCATATATTTACCAATACATTTATTTCCCCTTTAAATTTTCACAACTCATTATTGGAACCCAGAAGGGCCTTCTAAGGAGATGGCGATGAGAGTTAATGATATAGCCTTAGATAAAGCCATCCTCCTGTGCAGTCACATCAGACTCATCAGCTCATTTGTCATGGCTGAAGTGAAAATGTCAAGGCCAATGAGTGTATGAGTGGTGAAGGGGCGAAAGGGCTTTTGGAGAGAGACTTTTTTTTTGGTACTGGGATTCAGCCATGGCTTAGATCTAACTCCAGGGAAATTTTGGGATTAGCCAATGCTGTGTACAAATCTTTAGCCCTATAGAATTAGTTGAGAAAATGGAGAGGTGGAAGTCATGAGGATGGGTACATTTCTGAGACCTTCTCTAGGATGCCATCCCAAAGCTACAGACAAGCATGAGCTACACTGATTAAAACAATTTTAAGGATGTTTTCAGGATCATTAACTTTCCAACAAGATTGAAGTCAAAGGTTTGAATGGCTTCAAGAGAAGACATGCATACAATATGCTAAATATGTATACATAACTTTTGTTTGAAGTTTAGCTACCTTGAAAAGAACTCAATTCTTTTATTCATCATGAAGCTTTCCAGAGAGATATTTGAATACAGAAAGGAATATTCAGGTATAAAGTCCTTCTGACAGTACTGTAGAGTGAAAGTTAACATTTAATTCGAATAAAGTTCTTCTGACAGTACAATAAAGTGAAAGTTAACACTTAATTTAAATAACAATACTGATGGGGAAATACTTGTTACATTATTGAATTTGCAGGAAACCCAGAGGCTAAATTTTCTTTACACAGAGTTCTTGCTGAAACTTTAATTGAAAAGTAACTTATTTTCTCTAGTCCCAGGAGCTCTTATCTTTGATAGACCAATAGTAGCAGATTTACTTCATTTTGGGTCCAGATAACTGTTCTCTCTCAGATAATGTACCCATACAACCTTTTCTTGTTTAATTCTATTGATTTACAGTGTTAAAGCGGAATAATCTGATACCTGTTTCCTGCCCTTTGAGTATTTGTCGTCAAAGAGGCTGATTAGTTTTTCCCCCAGCTCTTTAGCTATTTTAAATGTATAATTATCATTACATGTCATTTGATAGCAGCACTAATTGCTGCCAACTATTGTCTGTTTGCACTTAATACTGAAACCTGATCAACATCCTGCTTTGGTTGATGTTTGGTGGTAAACTTTAATTAACTCTTATTGCATTGAAGAAGAGTTCAGGCTTGGTGCTAACTAATCATTTACCTTCATTATGTCCTGACAGCTCCACTTGTTCTTGGTCCTAATAGATACACCAGTCAGTAAATAAACCTGTACAGCTCAGGCCTTGTAGTTCCTCCACACCGATATTTTGCTACTTAAAGTATAAGATAATTGGGCACAGATAATTATTTAGTTAGTTTTCTATCTCTAGTTCTACAGACACTAATCTTAAATTGCTTTTTTCATGCTGGACAATTTCATTTTAATAGAAACTGTAGATTTGAGATAACATTATTCCTTCAACATGGCTCCTGTGACCATGCATCTTTTGAATCAATACAATTAAGCTTGTCTCCTGTTGGAATTCTTGTAATTATTTTTCCTGAAATACTTTTCCTGTAATGATATTGAAGTTAAAGTAATCAGGTTACCAGCAGATCATGTAAAATTCAACTCAAAATTGCTGGCTGCTTGATTTTAATTTGTCTGACATCAAGTTTGTTTGAAAAGGGATAATATGTGGGTAAACCAAGGAGCTTATAATTATGGTTGACGTTTGTTTGTTTATAATGAAATCTAATTAAAGTTCATACATTTAAAACACAAAAGTTAATTACTGAATTGCTCACTTCACTGATGGGCGGCAGTCAAATTAAGTTTTGGGCCAAAAGGAATGAAAAAAAGAAAAGTAAGGAAGAAAACAAGGAAAACCCCAAACAAAAGGCTCTTCATAATAGAAATAACATAACCAAATAATCTTAGTAATCAAACATGAATTTGCCAATATTTCATCCAGAAGAAAACTTGGCAGTCTACTTATGTTCTCGATTATGCTAGTCCTAATGTGGTTTTTAATGTAAAGTAATTTAAAATATGTACATGGGATATAAAAAAGGGACTTTTATTTGATAGATTCTAAGAACGTTATGAACTAAGAGTCAATTGGTTGTGATTTAAAGAATTATAGGTATAATTTGCTTCATTCAAACTATTTGAAATCATGTAAAAGCATTGAAATCATTGCTCAGGAAATAGGAATGTTTGTTGGAATACCTGAACCTGTGATTAGTTTTATGAGGATAATTATGGTATGTATACTCTGCAAGAAATGATTTTTTGGATGTACTTACACTGTTACATTTATTGTATATTGGTTATAAGATCATATTTGTGGGGAAAAGTATAATGTAAATAATTACCCAGTTGTTTTCTCTTTCAAATAATCAGGTGTCAGTGGTTCAGTTACCAGTTCTACATATGAATAGACGAGCGAAAAATATATCTACATAAAATGTAGATTGTCTTTTCTTACACTGTAGATGAGATAAATACCATGTGCAGTGATTTTCACTCATCTTGTAAATCTCTTTTTGAAGTGAAAATTTCTATATTCATAACACCAAGTAAGATTACTTTTTAAATGTCCCTAAGTGATGGCTTAAAATGTATTATCACCTCAGCATTCTGTGGATAGACCAGAGAGATTAGCCAACTACATTCTAAAGTCTAACAATAGAAATGTACAAAAGACATGGCACATATGATTTATACATTTTCAAAAATGATGGATGTGGTCCATATTTTTTCCCTCCAAGGTAAACTAAAGGGTTTCCTTCTGGTTAAGACGTATTTAGTGGGGTGATACACTTGAACTCTCATATATGATAGGAATTGAGGGAGAAGATCTAAGAAAGGAAACTAAAAGTCTCCATTACTGAGATGCTTATAAAATTGACATCAGTTTATAGAGTCTGGTATTTTTAGGGAATATATGTATACATTTTAAATATAATACCCAATCATTTTATAGAAATACATTTTGTTAAAACATTTAAAGGTTTATATGTTCATATAACTCAAATCCTCTTTTGCATAGACAAGGCAAGGGAAGATGAATTAATACCTGAGTATGTCTGGGTAATAGCATTTAGAAGTTTCCATTCCTTCTGTAGAGGAAGTGTAAGAAGTTGACATATTCTCACAATATTGGCAAACAGCAGCTTTCTAGTAATACTTTAGTTGATTAGGACATCTTTACCCATTAATGAAGCAATCACTACAAAGCCCCAATGTCAGCTGGAATAGGAACAAAACAGTATCAAAGAATCAGAAAGAGGCACTGAATATAATTACAGTTCATGTCCTTGTTTCACACCAATGCAAGCTACTCATTTCCACACAAGAAAAGTAGAAATCAACTAGCCTGGTTGAAAGCACCAAAGTTTCATGAAAGTCTTGGGTCATCTTTGTCCACTGATTCTGTAATTTTCCTGAAGCAGATAAATAAAATGAGTCATAAGATAGAGTAATTTTGTTAAAGAGAGATTATTGATTCCTCTCAGAAGAAAGTAACTGGAGTTTGATTAAAGTTGTAAAGAAAAGAGTAAAACTCCTATTTCCCATAACTAATCAAATTAAGAACTATTGGACTCAGTGGTAAAGTATACCTTTCCTCTTTAGTTCTGCAAGGCACATGTTTAATGCTATGGCATTGTGACATGCAGTACATGTAAACTTAGTGATGTGAGACTGGATAAAGGGGAATGAGGGCAGCAAGAGGAAAAGTGGGGGGAAAATTAAAGAAGGACTAGAAGACTTTGCATCAGCCACAAGGGTCCTATTTATAGAGAAAGAAACAAATCTGCATTGAATAACTAATTTAGCTTAATGAGAAAAATGAGAGAGGGCCAGGGAAAAATGACTTCGTTGACTTGCACACTGACATTTGTCTTTGTAAACTTTCCCTTCTTAAAAATGTGCTTGTTTTAAATGCGGAATATATTTGGTTACATCCTTCTATTCAAACTTAATTACCTTCTCCCCTTTGTCATGACATGGGTGGAAAGTTTTTGCCGTGTCAGGAGAGGTCGTCACACATTCTTTTGCAGTTCTCTTCATTAATTCCTTCTTGCAGAAGCATTTTCTCTCGTGCTGGGAAGGTAGAAGGGTGTAACAGAAGAGGCCTGAAACATCAGCAGGAAGCTCTAAGCTGGTTAATGCAGTATAATTGTCTGGACATAGACTGGTCTTTGTTTGTGTGGTTCACTCCGAATCAGCTGTAATTAACTCCAGAGTGTTTCCAGATTGCCAGCAAAGAAAAATTACAGCTTTTCTGTTTTAAATTGTAAAGCTCACAAACATTAACTATGCAGATTGCATTTACTTTGATATATTTCTATGCTGCCAGAGAAAAGCTTGCTTGGCTCCCCCATCCCACCTTTAAAAAAAAATAAAATGTGCTTTTGTTAAGTTATTTGATTTAGTGTCTATTGGAACATAATGGCTTCTTAATAGCTGGGTTTGAAACCTTTTCCCCTCATATTTGCAATTCTTTGACATCTTTCATTTGCCTTCTTTTTGCTAATATTTTAATGCTGCAGCAGGAGAGAAGTTATACAATCTTTTATGAGATGCTAAATATCTACTAAAATAAGCAAACTGCAGAGAAGGCTGGTGTAAAAGCTACCTTAAAGGATGGAGATCAAAGATGTGTTCTGACGTAAGAAGGGTTTCCACCCAGGTATTTACCTATGTTTTGTTATATCAAAAGAGAAGCTGTGTGAAAAGGACAATTTCACTGCCTTTACCTCTTGGTCAGCACACCACACCCTTTTAAAAGCTCTGTACAGTGGTTTGTAATTATGAATTCCAACGTGAGTAAAAATGAGGTAGTGGTGTGAACTAATACAGCCTGGTACACAAAAGATCTGTCAGCAACTGATGCAAGGGGGAAAAAAAAGTCCAACCAAAAATCTTTTTTTTCTTTCTTCTGAATTTAACAATAAGGAATTTAAGCCTCAATGTGGCTTTAGCAGCCAAAGAAAAGAAGCTCTGGTGTCTGCATAATACCACTTTGATGGATTTTTTTCATCAGTTCTCTGTACGTGGCAACAAATAAACAAGTATAATTATACTTGTGAAGGTCTATTCATTGCTTTGTCAGGATTAGATATATGTGCCGTTTTCACACTGCGCCTCTCTTTTGTCTTTGTCTAACTCACTATGACATATTGATAGAGGATTTGGAATGGGGAAAAGGCCACAGCAGAGACAGTGATGACCTTTGGAAACTTGATATAATTCAAGGATTTTTATTTATTTTCTTATTTTTTTTTGATTTGTAAGTTGTTACCAAATTCTCTTGTAAGTGAACAACTTTTAGGCCATTTAAAATGGAGTAAAATAAAAACTCTGAGTGCTTTGAAATGACTAAAGAGTAGATGAGCATGAAAACAATAGGCTGAGAAGCACATTGGTCTCCTTTCCCAGCACTTAGCAGAGTGGCTAACCTAGCATTCCTTTCCTATTATTCTGGCCTCTTGATCAGATCACGTTCTTTTTAATCATTTCACAAACACTGTCTCACTGGACCGTAGAAGAGGGCTGGAACAATCTCAATTAAAAAACAGAGGTAAAACTGGCCTCTCTGATTTTTGGTTCTAATGGGAAATCTGCTTACTGAATGCAAAGGAATTCTTCTATTGTTCAGAAAGGACCCCTTTCATTAGTCTGGCTCCTGTAGGTGGGTTTGGTCATTTAGCAGAACAGAGTTTGGGCAGAAGTGACTGCAGACGAAAGCAAAGCAGAAGGAGAGAGGTGGAGGGGGGGAGTTCTTTCTGCATCTTGTCCATTATTTCTGAAAGAGAGAATGGACATGATCAAAGTCACAAATCTTGTGAAATACTGAGAGTAATAAAAAAAAGTACATATATTCTAAGCAGACCAGCAGGTATGTATTACTCTGACTTTAGCATAGTTTTATCTTATGAATTTCTGGAGGGCTTCATTGGTTTTAAAAATAGAATGTTTGGCATTGGGGATGAGAAATTGGTGGACTGAATAGAAGACAGTGAAAATGGTGAAGTAACTTTTATAGTGAATTAACTTGGTATGCAATCATTTTGGAAAGAATCCTTTGGCTTAAGTTAAATGGTTGGCTTTGTGATCTTTATGCTAGGACATTCACAAAACTAGCATAAATTTCCAAGATGGATCACATTGATAAAAGAAAAATAGCCATCTGTCATTGATGAACAGTGAAATCACTTAGCATCATCTTCAGCATCACTGTACAGGCTGATCTAAACAACTCTGTAGCTGCATGAACTAGAATGATCCCATCAGAATAGACTGATAAACATGACTATGGTTATAGTTAATAGCTATAGAAAAAAATAAAAGTCAGGTAGTACATTTTCAGTTATAAATAGTTTTCAGTATAAATAGTTCTATTGTTGGCTTTAGAATGAAATGCTTTGATTGCATTGGAAAAGACATATATTTGACTTAGTTTCTGATTAATATGCTGCTTACTGAGAAAAACATTGATAAGTGATTTTGTGTAAAATTATGAATATGATAACAACATATAAAAATATATATCCTATATCTTAACACATTGCTTTGGACCCTTGATGGATCTTAATATATCTTGTGTGATTTTTGTATAGTCAATTCTGACTCTTTTAAGGTAGAATTCAAAAAGGGAAATCTATTTTATATAGAGAAATATGGAGATGATACATTCAGATTCTATTTGGCATGTGGCCAAAATTATTAACTATATATTATTTATAACTCATTTGACATACATTTAGAATATGTGTAATCATTCAAATGGATTTTCTTTCTGTGTGTGTGTGTGTGTGTGTGTGTGTGTGTGTGTGCTGAGGACTATTGCAGAGATAAAGAAAAAAATTGAATTCTAATAATGTAATGGCTTAGAAACTTTTACAAAACCATAAGACACTTGGTAGCTTTCTTTGATCTTTATAGTTAAGATAAATGTTCCTTCAAATATTAGATGTATGAACCAAGACTCATCCATTATTTTATCATTGTGGGAAAAGCATTAAGGTCCTAGAACTTTGTATTTTAATTACCATCACAGTTTAGTACTTTCCACCTTGCTTTTATTCCAGACATCTAGTGTCACTATGAGTTCTTCATTTAAGTCTAGCAAGGGATGCTATTTTAGGCACTTTTTTTCTGCCTTCAGTATGTATACATTGTGCAGAATTGGTAAATGCAAAGGTAAACATTAAAGTTTGTGGCCTAATTAAAAAAATTATTAAGTTTTCATGGTATGGTTATCAGATTATTTCACAGGGTTTTAAAAGCTGCAGGCATGTCATGAGGATAATTAACCTGGAGCTCATCAATGATTAAAATTACACACTAAGCTTTGTGATGTTTGATTCTTGAGCAATTATAATGTCATTTTAACCATCTCCAATACCAAAATGAATTTTGATTTCCTTTTCTGATCTTCTGATGTATTCAAAAGTCATCACTTCTCTCTGATTTTGCTGATAAGATTAGATTTGATTATAGTAAGGACACTAAGGACACTATCAATAAGCTATTCTTCACACTTTCTATATCAGTGACCTTCAATAATGTCTTCCTTCTAAGAAAAATATTGAAAGGAATTTTTAAGATACATAGTAACATCGGTGGACCGAATCCTCTCTCTTGTTTTCTAGCTGTCTACTAGTGAAGACTACCAAAATACAGGGCTGAGAGGAGAATCCTGGCTGAGATAGTGCTTGTCTGTTATAACTGATATAATTTACAATGTAATACAACACCAGACTTCCTTGTTTCAGAAACTGTAGGGATGGGGGTGAATGTGTTGATTCTTTTAAATTAAGGAGTTCTTGGCCATGAAGTTATGAGTCCCTTTTATGAGTTCCTTCTTTCATAAAATCAAGGCCATACCTATGTCATAGGCCAAAAATAAACACTAAAGTTTCAGGCCACTCAACTCTTGTGTATAGACCCAACATTCTGCAAATGAAGAGATCTGTGGGGACTCAGGGAAGCTTAGCTACAATCAAGCTGATATCACAGTAGCTGACATATGCAGGCAGGCAGGCAGGCAGGCAGGTGTGCAGGCATGCACATACACACGCACACACACACACACACAAACACATACACATGTACAGGAGCACATTTTGTATAGACAATATGTCCAACTTTCCCCTGGCATTTTCCCCTGCTTCCAGAAATGGATACAGCTTTTCTGGAATGTATCATATACTTAGCAAAGGGAGTAGAAATAAATAAATAAATAAATAAATAAAACTTCAAGAAAATGATGGAAGGATTTTCACAGGGAATACATGTTTATGAATTGTTAAGCCAGCAGAGAGGTTGATTGAGGTAATGGTTGAGAGACAGGCAACTCAACAGGCTTGATAACATCAAAATGGTATTTAAAATGGTGTTCATTACGTACTGCAAGGGAGAAGGGAAAAAAAAGGAGTTAAAGCGATTGTCCCCTAGGATGATAAGACTGGCTGCAGTAAATATTAATTTCTGTTCCGTTGCCCATTGAAGTGACTGAAGTGTGTGTGGGGGGGGTGGGGGGGGGATTGTGATTGGTGCTTAACCAGGGCTAGCCAGATACCTGCTGAGAGCTGTTTCAAGGGGGAAGATTTGTAGTGAGCTGCTTTCCTGGCAAAATGAGAACCAAAGAGGAGTTTGGTCTGCTCTGCTTATGTCTGTAATATTTGTAATTTTAAGGTCTTATAGTTGTTGGTTTCCCCCTCCCCCACACACACCCAGTCCTAGTCACTGCCTGATAAAGTTGAGCAATTGCATGTTATTTGTGCTGTGCTTCTTTACTTGTGATTGTATGGGGATCTTGTTTCCATTTCTACTCTAATCTAGAAATTTTATTTTTTTAAGTATTTATGCAGAGTACATCCCTATGCATTTATTTTTTGTTAAGAAAACAGAAACGAGAAAGATCGGGATTTCTACTACACATATTTAGATTTTGTGTGCATGCTCATAGCTGTTTCCACAACACCTCAGATGTCAAGACATGCCTGAGATAGCTATCTACATTATTTGGCTACATTTGTACAAAGTCTGGCTGTGATAGATAGGTGAGATGGGTTTAAGTTCTTCCCCTCACCTTTTTAGATAGTCAGGTTTACGGCAGCTGTAAATTAGTGATGGGCTATTAGTGAGCTGTGTCATTATTTAATAAAAATGGCTTCTCTCACCTTATTTTTTATCCAGGTCCCTGACAGGCTGGATGAAATGAGATCCCCATGTAGCAATTGCCATGGAAACCTGTGACTCCCCTCCTATCTCAAGGCAGGAAAATGGGCAGAGCACATCAAAGCTTTGTGGAACGCCACAACTTGATAATGAGGTGCCAGAGAAAGTTGCAGGGATGGAGCCTGACAGGGAAAACAGCTCCAGAGATGACAACCTGAAAACGGATGAACGCAAGAGTGAAGTCTTGCTGGGTTTCAGCGTCGAGAATGCAGCTGCCACTCAGGTTACCTCAGCCAAGGAGATACCCTGCAACGAATGTGCCACTTCTTTTCCCAGTTTACAGAAATACATGGAACACCACTGCCCCAACGCCCGCCTGCCTGTCCTGAAGGATGACAACGAGAGCGAAATCAGCGAGTTAGAGGACAGTGACGTGGAGAACTTAACAGGGGAGATAGTTTACCAGCCCGATGGGTCAGCATATATAATCGAGGACTCCAAAGAAAGTGGGCAGAATGCACAGACTGGGGCAAACAGCAAACTGTTCTCCACAGCGATGTTCCTGGAATCCCTGGCATCGGCTGGCGAGAAGAGTGATCAGGCTGCCTCTGCACCTGTATCGTCGTTCTACCCACAGATCATCAACACTTTTCATATCGCTTCATCCCTCGGGAAACCATTTACAGCCGACCAGGCTTTCCCAAATACCTCAGCATTAGCAGGAGTTGGTCCTGTGTTGCACAGTTTCCGTGTCTACGATCTCCGACACAAGAGAGAGAAAGACTATCTAACCAGTGATGGCTCAGCCAAAAACTCCTGTGTGTCCAAAGATGTCCCGAACAATGTGGACTTGTCCAAGTTCGATGGTTGTGTGAGCGATGGGAAGAGGAAACCTGTTTTAATGTGTTTCTTGTGCAAGTTGTCTTTCGGTTATATCAGGTCATTTGTAACCCACGCTGTGCACGACCACCGGATGACCCTCAACGACGAGGAGCAGAGGCTCCTCAGTAATAAATGCGTCTCCGCCATAATACAGGGGATTGGCAAAGACAAAGAACCTCTTATAAGCTTTCTGGAACCAAAAAAATCCACTTCTGTGTATCCCCATTTTTCTACTACAAACCTCATAGGACCCGATCCGACCTTCCGCGGTTTATGGAGCGCTTTTCATGTTGAAAATGGTGACTCTGTGCCGGCTGGCTTTGCCTTCTTAAAGGGAAGCTCGAGCCCCTCCTCGGGCTCAGCAGAGCAGCCGCTGGGGCTCACCCAAATGCCAAAGGCTGAAGTGAATCTGGGGGGGCTGTCTAGTTTAGTGGTGAATACCCCAATTACCTCTGTCTCCCTCGGCCACTCATCATCTGAGTCTAGCAAGATGTCAGAGAGCAAAGACCAAGAGAACGACTGTGAAAGGCCAAAAGAGAGCAGCAGCATCTTACACCCCAATGGGGGGGAGTGCCCTGTCAAGAGTGAGCCCCCAGAAGGGGGAGACGAGGACGAAGAGGACACCTACTCCAACGAACTCGACGAGGAGGAAGTGTTAGGTGAACTCACCGATAGTATCTCTAGCAAAGATTTCTCTCTCTTAAACCAAAGCATTTCTCCTTTATCATCCAGCGTGCTAAAATTTATTGAGAAGGGGACCTTGTCCTCCTCAGCGACAGCTGCTGATGACCCCGAGAAGAAAAAGCAGACGGCTGCCCTGAGGGTCGGTGGCAGTGGTGTGGCTGCTAGCCATGGCACGGGGGGCAAGGACTTTGCAGATCCAAGTGCCACTAAGGACAGTGCCACCGCAGCCCAGCCAGGGGACACAGCCAGGGGAGACGAAGACAGCTCTGCCACGCCTCACCAGCATGGCTTCACCCCCAGTGCACCTGGCACACCCGGGCCTGGAGGAGATGGCTCTGCAGGCAGTGGCATCGAGTGTCCCAAGTGTGACACGGTTCTGGGGTCTTCGAGGTCTCTTGGGGGTCACATGACTATGATGCACTCGAGGAACTCGTGCAAAACCCTCAAATGTCCCAAATGTAACTGGCACTACAAATATCAGCAGACCCTGGAGGCCCACATGAAGGAGAAACACCCTGAGCCGGGAGGCTCTTGTGTTTATTGTAAGACTGGACAGCCTCACCCACGGCTTGCCCGGGGAGAGAGTTACACGTGTGGCTATAAACCCTTCCGTTGTGAGGTTTGTAACTACTCTACCACGACCAAAGGCAACCTCAGTATTCATATGCAGTCAGACAAGCATCTGAACAACGTTCAGAACCTCCAGAACGGCAACAGTGAGCAGGTGTTTGGCCACTCAACCCCGGCCCCCAACACCAGCCTCAGTGGCTGTGGGACACCCTCTCCCTCCAAACCCAAACAGAAACCCACCTGGCGGTGCGAGGTGTGTGATTACGAGACCAACGTGGCCAGGAACCTCCGCATTCATATGACCAGCGAGAAGCACATGCATAATATGATGCTTTTGCAACAGAACATGAAGCAGATCCAGCATAACCTGCACCTGGGCCTGGCCCCGGCAGAAGCAGAGCTCTATCAGTACTACCTGGCCCAGAACATAGGCCTGACCGGAATGAAGCTGGAAAACCCGGCTGACCCTCAGCTCCTGATCAATCCATTCCAGCTGGATCCAGCCACAGCCGCGGCCCTGGCACCAGGACTCGGTCAGTATTCGCTGCTCTTCTGCACTGTTGTCACTTTCTAATCACATTTGGACTTGGCGGGGTCTCTCTGGGAACCAGTGGCAGGTGCCAACACACTGGGGACAGTTTACTAGAAAGGACTTTCTTAAGTTGCCCCTGCATAAACTGCCTTGGCTGGCTAGAACTTCAAAGCTGGATTGACTTCAGAGAGGATAGAGTTAAGGGATCCATGGCAGCTTGTGAGACAGTTAGCAAACTGTCTTCCTTGAGGAGGTTGATTAACAAATGCAAATTGGCATTAATTGCTTGCTGTCATTAGTCACAATTAACAAGGGCTGTAGTTCAATCAAGGTGGACTGTTCCTTTGTGAGAGCAAAAGGAGCTACTGTCATTTTCATTACATATTTTTGAATGATTATTGAAATAGCCATGATGGAAGATAGTTTAAAGTAACAAGAAGACTTTATCCCAGGTATATTTGCCTATAGATTACAGGACCTCAGAAAGCCTTAGCCAAATCTCATCAAGATTGAAGCCAAATTGGGAAATCAACAATTAGTGTTTATGGAAGTTTAGCTAGCGTCTTAAATTGCCAACACGTGACTGTTTTGTTATGGTATCGATCAACATTCTTGTCTTGGCAAAATACAAATTTCAGAATGACATCATGCCCAGTAGGAGTAATTAAAGCTATCTGATGAGGGAATTTAGAAGTTGAAAGGGATGATTGTAATTGATCCTGATTCAATCCTATTACAGCTTTTTATAGTTTAAGCTCTAGAGAAAGCCCATTCCTCGTCAAGACTTTATTTTTACAGATTCCTTTTGGTGTGCTGTGTTTTCTAGTCTCTATTTTTCCTTTTAATTTTTTTTCCCCTGTAGTAAATAATGAGCTGCCGCCTGAAATCCGGCTTGCCAGTGGTCAGCTAATGGGTGATGACCTGTCCCTCCTTACTGCAGGAGAGCTGTCACCTTATATCAGTGACCCAGCGCTGAAGCTATTCCAGTGTGCTGTTTGCAACAAATTCACCTCTGACAGCCTGGAGGCCCTAAGTGTGCATGTGAGCAGTGAGCGCTCTCTCCCTGAAGAGGAATGGAGGGCTGTAATTGGAGATATCTACCAGTGCAAGCTCTGTAACTACAACACGCAGCTTAAAGCCAACTTCCAGCTCCACTGCAAGACTGATAAACATATGCAGAAATATCAACTGGTGGCCCACATTAAAGAAGGGGGCAAAAGCAATGAGTGGAGGTTGAAGTGCATCGCCATTGGCAACCCTGTTCACCTAAAATGTAATGCCTGTGACTACTACACCAACAGTGTGGATAAATTACGCTTGCATACCACCAATCACAGGCACGAGGCGGCCCTGAAGCTCTACAAGGTAAGCAGCGACATCCATTTCTGTTGGCACAGAATAGACAAGGAAATTAACTGTTTCAGAGCTTGGAGCACAAATGTGCAAGGTAACAGATGGATAGGGAGAGAGAGAGGATGAGAGAGAGAGAGAGAGAGAAAAAAGAGAGAGGGACACAGAAAGAGAAAACCACAGAGAGACAGAGAATAGCAAGATAGATGCACGGGCTTTGAGTAACAGTCTGAGAAGCACATTGAAATATAGGATAATGGAGAATTTATTTAAAAGATGTGTTACATTTCCCCTTTCCACTTGTCTCAGTGGCAATGAATGGAAGTACTTTTCTGGGTATTGTCATAAATCAAATAATACCTTAAAATCCTTTTAATTTATTTATTATTTTGAAAAGCAAAAGCAACACATGACACTGCTCTTAGCTAAATGTGATTGGTTGCAAGAAGCAGAGGACACAATTGGTATCTTCCCTTGTGAATGCATCACTTATCTGGAAACAGATAAGAACAATCTTAACATGATGCCTTCTTTCTCTGTGCGTGCATTTTCACTAATATTGAGTAAATACTCTCTTAACATTAGATGAAATTCTTCAAACGTAAACTCTGTTGTTTTATAACTAGTAATAAGTCTTTTTCTCTCGTAAAGCATATTTTGTAGTTATATATATATATATGTTTATAAAATGATAAGGGAAATTTTGTGTTTCCTGGGAAAGCTATGATGATGTAATACATAATTGTAAATGATGATTGGTCAGCATGTCTGGGTGCTTTCAAAGCCGTAATTTACTGATTATTGTCTTGGTTCATATACAGCTGTAGTACAATTCATGAATAACTAACTTGACTATTCAAAATTCTTTCTTGTCTAAAGAATAGCAATATTCAGGAAAAATGTAAATCATTTGTCTTGTAATGAATCCTAAATATGATTATGAAACCCATCTTGCAGGTGTTACCTATTGATTTACACGAGAAATCATTGAGTGAACCAACAATATAATACCTTTAGCTTTTAAAGTCCTATTTGAAATTACGAATACACAACAAAAAGAGTAGATGTGGTTATCTGGATTGGGTATAGCAATTATTTTATTTGGGCTGCTCTAGTGCTGTATGTTTGGTTTTCTTGGAGTTTAAATTCAAGGTGGATGTACTATCAATAAATCCCTAAAGAGGGAGTGTGAGAATTTGTTATACTGTTCCTGTGACATTGGCACTTTGTGGATCAATAATGAAAGTATTAGATTTGGGTTACCCAGTTTGTGGTGGGCAGTTTGTGGTGGGCAGACCCTAATATAAGATGGAATGTTTCTAAGCATTAAAAGTGTAAATTCATAGGTCTTTCAGACAGCTCTTTAATTGTCTACTATTTTTGTGGACACTTGACCTAGTAAAAGCATGAGGAAAAGAAATCATTAAGTTTATGTAAATAATACATTTAGACCTTGGGAGCTATATAGAATATTTGCAAACTATGTTTATATTCATTCAGCAACTCTAAGCCTTTAAATTAGCATGTTGTGAATAGAAGTTGTAAATATACAAATTTCTCATTTTATTACACTCATCTAAAAACATAGAGAAAGAGGGTTATAATTAATTTTTGCAGAAAGTTATTTAATCAATTTGATATTTTTTAAAATGTATGTAGGGGTGTCTCTGCATGGTGTGTGTGTGTGTGTGAAGTTTATTGATTCTTTCTGTAAATGTGGATTGGCCATTTCATTTTTCCACGGGGAGATTTGCAAGGTGCCAGAATGACTCTTGAAGTTCCTTTGCAGGAAGACTTAGACATTGTCTCTGAGTTTATAATAACCACTTGAGATAAAAGCTTCATTATTAATGAGGCTTTGAAGCTAAGGACAAAACCAAAAAGACTTGCTTTTATCCTAAAGATTTTATAAATCATATAACTATACTTTTATAGCTTTAGTGAGTATAGTGCTTGAATATGGTCATCCCACAAACAAAAAGTTACTTGACTGAACTTTACGTGAATTAAGAGAAGATTAGAGAAAACTATCTGAGCAGCTGAAACCTGGCATGAATCAACTCAACCTTATTGTCCTTGAAGGACTTTATTCTAGTAATAACCTGAAAGAAAAAAAACAACACAAAATCTCTAGGGGAGCAATGTGCTGAGCATACCATATCCAAACTGATTTCAGAAAGTGTGTAGTCAGACATCGAGGATTTTCAGCTCTGTAATGAGGATATTAGCAAGCTTGGCCGCCTTATGTCGGCACAATAAAATTAGTTCATAAGTAACATTAATTGCTTTTAAATGGAAATTTAACAAATTGGATTGGGCCTGGAAAAAAATCACCATTTATTGTACAGTTAAAATATTAAAATTAGACTTAAAGTAGTTTCAGGGTTAATGAGTACACAACAATCTCCTACATAGATATATTTTCATTAAGAGTTTAATTTACGTTATTTTGCAGCATGAGTTATTTAGACATTAGAGTTAAATGACAAGTGGCAGTTATAAGACAAATACAGAACTGCGAGAAAACAGCTTTCCTCATTATTGACAACATATTGATTCATAACACTCTAAGTGTGATGATGTGTCATTTCGATTTGAATAAACCATTTTGCCCCTCGAACTGTCAAAGTAAAGCTGTGTTACTTAAAAGTGTATGCCGTTATTCTAGTTTAAAGAGGTTAAAAGTTAAAGGTTAAGGGTTAGCTTAAAAGCATCATCTGCCTAGCTGCTTAACTTTAAAATGATCAATTTAATGAAAATCTGTTTTACAGATGTTGTTTTAATGTATTTGGCAGGATTTAGGCAGCTTTAACATTAGACGTATGCTAGTAAAAATTATTTCTTTATTTGACCAGAACAACACCTTTCCTTTTATGTTTAAGGTAGATGGCTTGTGGGTTATGGTATTTTGGCAAAGAACCCAGAGGCAGAATGTGTTGATGATCTTTCCATATGTACTCAAAAAGAAAAAAAAAGAATACCTTTATGTCTATTGCTAACGATGGCTGCAAAAACAAACAAAGCTGTATTCATTTTTTGGCATGGTTATTTTCCTACGAGTTTTTTTAATAAAGAAGAAGACTTTTATTATTAAGAAATCTTACTCATTTCTTCAAGCAAAATTCTCTACAGTTCTTGTGATTATTGCATTTTGATTTTCCCTCAAAAATGTTAATGATGAAGCAGAATTGTTAAGGAAAATGAAAGGGGAAACAAAAGGAAATTTCAAATTTCCTTAACCTTTTCTTTTAACACAAGTATGTACATTTAAAGCAAAGTTTAAAAACACTGAGTATGCATACATAAATTTGTCCTACAAAGTAAATATCTATATATACCTATTCATATCTCCACACAAACATGTATTTAAAAAATACGAAAAATAATGCTCTTAAGCTAACTTACTTATTACACTTCATTATATTCTTCCAATCTTGTGCTTTTACATTCTTGGACAGTTTTAGTCAACTCATATTTACATAAAGGGTCCCAAATAGAAGTTTGTAGAATGAGGAACAGACTGATGAATAAATTGGAGTGGGCATTAAAGAGGCTCTTTGTTTCTGATCTTTATTCTAAAAATCAAATAATGTATTGGAATTTGTATTTCTTAAGCAATCCCAAACTTTTCTCAAGATTCCTGTGGAAAGATACAAAAACCACTTAGCATTCCACATTCAGACTGGGGAAGAGCAAATAAGACTTTAGCAGTATTTCAGATTTACACTTGAGTTTATCTTTGGCTCAGTATGGCTGGAACTTTTCTAGACAGCTGATTGAACTAAACCCCACACTTCCTAGAACATATACATGCTCTTGCTCTACCTATATTTTGGCAGCTCTCCTACTAGGCTATGTGTTTGTAAGTGAGGTATTCACAACTCTTCTGGTTCAGAGTTAAAAGCATAATTTATAGGAGCCTCCCCCCACCACTTCCTGCATCTGCTTGTAGTAAGGCAAAGATGTCTAAGTGAATTCCATAATGCCGTTTCATATCTGGATTTCAAATTGGCTGAGAGCAGTGAGCAAATCTCTTGTCTCCATGGTAAGCAAAGGAAAGCACAAGGGATTTAGTCCTAGGTAACTTAAAGCATACCATTCCCCTGAGGAACATTTTTGGGTTTTTCTCATTATCCATGTTATAGATGAAAGAATACAAGTTAAGAAATAAAATCGAGGTGTAAGAGAAGGTTGCAGAGACAAGCATAAGTAGGTACACTGGCAGATGGGCATAAAAAGAAAACAAAAAAAGGGAATAATTGGCTTCACCCAGCTTTTTGTTGTTGTTGTTGTTTCAGTAGTAAGAAATAATAACCAAATCAGCTTGAAGTTAGATATGAGTCACAGGCTTTTTCATTCCAAAAGGTTTGAGTTCAGCTTTGCAATTTCAAATCAAATATACCCGATAGGTACCATTTCAATTACTGAACTGTCATTGTCCCTGTGCAGTGGTGGAAGAGGTCAGAAGATTGTGTGGGACATATTTGCATAAAAGTCATTGTGCAGAAGGAAATTGGAATATGTGTGTTTATCAACACACACACACACACACACACACACAGCTTTTCTCCTTCATCTTATTCTAGTCATTTGTTTAGATGAAGAAAGCTGTTTTGTGAGATAAACAACAGTTCTTTTCTGTTGCTAAACATTAAGCTGAATATGGAAATATTTTTGTACTTTTTTGTATTAGTTTCAGATTTATGTTCATTTCAAGGTTGAAAAGCAGTGTGAAATTTATTTCCAGTTGCAAGATTTGTTTTAAAGTAATCACAATTCAAATTATTTTATCGTATTCTCATATAAAAGGACAAGCAGGGATTGGGAAAAAAAAGTTACTGTAGTGAAACATTACATGCTTGTGAAATACTTATAACCAATAAATACACTGATCAAATGAAGAGGAGTTGGTTAGCTAATAGCAACTAATAAATCACTGGGGTTTTTAGATCACAATGTAATTGGCCAGCTCTACTGACTATGTCTCCTTCTGTTTTTAAGCTTGACATTTGCTGAAGCACAGCCTAGTGTTATAACTGAGCTACTCAGCACAAACATGGGCTTTTTACCATAGTCACATGGCAAGTAATATGTGACTCAAGGAGTGTATTACTCCAGAAATAAAGAACTATTGGAATATAGATAGACAGAAGGATTCTTTAAGATTGATGTAGATGATTTTTGTTAAATCAGTGTCAAGACAGATAACACAGTTATTAGTGTGTGAAATTATTATCCAACACAAATATAATTCTTATATTTTCTTTAGATAGTTTTATGATGGGCTTTCAATTTAATAAAGCCATTTCTGTGTACAGTGTGTCCTGATCATTCTGCCTTCCATCGGATCCCTATTTCCCTCAAGTTTTCTAGTTCCATTTTCACATATGCATTTTGAGTATTATGTTTGCATACACACCCACTTTTTCTCTGTTTGTCCCCCTATGTTTAGTCTCTTCTCCTGTTAAGACATATTTCAGCTTTCTAGTATTCATTTTGTTGAACTGCCAGGCAAAAGTTGCTTGATGTCTTTTTTTACGCATGACATTGGTACTATCATATCTTACTTTCGACATTTCTTCTTACCCATGTATGAAGCACTGTACTGCTTTCCATTTTCCTTACATATGGGCTGTTTTATCCTTCTAGATCACCTTGTCATGGAACTATGTCATGTGACCAGATTACCTATTTAATTCCTCAAAGAACATTAGTTCAATCAAAGGGAATAAGTATTGATAAAAGCAGGAGGCGTAGGGATATAAGTGGCTTTTAACTCTGTTTCAGTGTGTATTTGCTTAAAAAACAGTTGAATTTGGATGCATTTTTAATTTGGGGGAAAGGAGGAATTGTATCAAGAATCAGAATTAGGTAGGGAAGTTTCTTTCCTTAAGAAATTTCTTTACTTGCATTTTTTGTATTTATGACATTTTGAAATGGCTAAAATGAGCAAATTAAAAGATGTATTACTTCATCTGGGCACCAGGGTCTCATGCATGTAATCCTAGCTACTCAAGAGGCTGAAATCTGAGGATCACAGTTTGAAGGCATCTCAGGCAGAGAAGTCCCCATGAGATTCTTAGCTCCAATTAATCACTCAAAAACTGGAAATGGCACTGTGGCTCAAAGTAACAGAGTGCTAACCTTGAGCAAAAGGGTTCAGGAACAGTACCCATGCCCTGAGTTCAAGCCCCACACCCGACAAAAATAAATAAAGATAAAAAAATAAATTCTTTTACTTGCCACATGAATGTGCATGAGTGCACACACACACACACACACACACACACAAACACACACACACACAACACACACACCATACCACTGCCACCACTACATAAACATACCTCAGACACATGGTCAAGGGTTTGGCACTATCAATCACCTGACAACTGTTACCATATGATTAATTCCACTTTTGTGACAGTACCTTGCGCTTATACAATCACATGTGGATATGGGTACCATGACACCAGAGGTAGTAAGCGATTTATCACCAGGTGGTCACATAGGTAAAGCAGACTAAGAATGGTGTAATCTCATAGTTTAGTGTCCTGTCTCTGTGTGCTTCCTGGGCTTGCATGTAATCATGCCTATCAGTAGGGCTTGTGTAAAGTTGCTGAAATATTCACATGGGCGCTGGGCGGGCATGCAGCACTGAGCCACAGTCATCTGTTAGACAGGCCTTTCCCCGCTGAAAGGGTCTTGGCCTAGGGTGGAGTGAGGAGGAGCTGGCATGTGCATAATGACCACAGTGCTGCTTCCAGAACATCTGGCCTTCCTGAATTCTACTGGAAGTACTTTACCAAGTTTACTTGGACTCTGAGAGCCTAGGCTCAGGCTGAGTTCAATTAGACGTGGAGATTTGTTCATTATTTAGGTAATTCAAGCCTTAAAGGTAATTTTCCCTCACATTATCAGCATCTTTCAGGAGCACAAAGGAGGATGTGATTTATTAAAAAAAAATGAAGAGCCACAATAGAGCCAGAGCCCCAGAAGATAACCATTAAGAGATGACTTCATCAATTACAGAGCTAGGACTAAAGTTCTGCTTGTACCCCACTTATATTCCACTTTTCCCCTCCAATAAGATTCAGAAGTATTTACCGAGGACTTACTATGTGTCTTGTCTGGTTTTAAAATGTAACTGGTGTTCGTGTTTCTTCCACATAGTAAGGCAGAGCACTTTCTAAGATGCAGCCCTCTAATTAGACTAAAAAATTACAGACTTAACTTTTATAAATATCGACATATTCATAAAACTATTAAAACCATATATTTGGAGATGAGGGGTTTTCCTGATATTTTCCACAATACTTTGTGAAAAGGCTAATGAAGCCAGTCTCTTGGTCAATGAGTATATATAGAACAATGCCACTTGCTTTCCTTGGCTTATTGTTTTAAGTTTATTGAATAGCCACACTTGGTTAGAAATTTATGTTTTTTTTTCTTTCAAACAGGAAGATAATTCTGCTATTACCTAGAAAGTAAAGAAGAAAACCACATAATAAAGACTGTAAAATGTAACAGGTTATAACTGCATTCAATCCTCTAGTATAACCTGGTTGCTAATTTAGGATGAGTCTTGGAGAATCCCTGTAAATTCAGTTTACAGTACACTCACAGTTCTGCCTCAAGACATATTACTGTAACCACCAGTTACACTGCTCAGATTACAGATAAGAATAGTTACACACAGCAGCATTTTATTCCAGTTGGTTTAATGATCTTTTGTGTGATTTCTTTTTTTTTATAACTTTAAGAACTTTTGTAGTCTTGAATATAGTTCATGTTAAATGTACTTATATATAAATATAAAAGCATATGGAGACATGATACCCCTTGGATTCAGATTTCTATAAAATCTTTCTTTTGATGGAAGCATTAAATGTCATAGCTTCCACATTTCCCATTACTAAAAGACTTAGGAAAATACTGCCATCAATATTGTGTGTGTGCATGTGTGTGTGTCTGTGTATCTGTGCACGCACACACGTGCATACGTGTGTGTGTGTGTGTGTTTTGCTGGAGTTATGCTTCCTAGACAGATAGTATTCAACCACTTGGCCCTGTTTCTCCCTCCCCCACACCCCCCCTGCTGAGAAAGTCTTGCATTTTTTACTGAGGGATGGCCTTAGGCCATGATCTCACCCCATTTCCTACCCTCCACCAATAGCTACAATTTCAGTCATAAGTCATGAGTTCAGCCCCATCAGGCAGTTTTGAAGAAATAATCTTAAGGAAGGTTAGCACTGAAGAGCTATGTCCCTAAATATCTGCTGAGAAAACTGGAATGCAAGGTTAACGCTGGGAAAAAAATAAGTGATCATAAGATTCAACTGTATTGACTAAGGGCAGCTTGGAGAAAATGTTTTAAAAGTGTGTAATGGAGGTGCATGGGGGAATTTGCCAGTTGACTCTATTTGACCAGTGGCATATTGCAAAATCTATATTCCCAAAACTAACCCAATTTCTCATCCAAATAGTTTATCAACAGTGAAATCATATTGATCACTGACTTATCAATGTATATCCTCTTCCAAGGACAATGCTTTCTGAGGAGAGAACATTTACTGACAGTAAATATTAGTTAATAACTTTTGTACATTGCTATCTCATTTACCCTTCCTAACTATTCTGTTATTATTTAAATAAAGGACAGGAGAGTACCCTTGCTGAAGTCCTCCTGGTCAGTAACTGGTCAGCTGACTGGTTGTTAGCTGGCCATGTCCCAACTCTTGTCCTGTTCTACTTGTGAGGCACTGATGATAAGAAAACTTTCCTGTTTACTACTCAGAAGTCTGAGATCTGAGAATCATGTTTCAAAGCCAGCTTAGACAAGAAAGTCTGCAAGGCTCTAATCTCCAATAAATTATGGAGAAAGAAATCCATTTGAGCTCTGGGCTCAAGTGGTACAGCATTTCTCTTGAGCAAAAATGCTCAGGGACAATAACTAGGTCTTGAGTTCTAGTCCCAGGATTGACATTAAAAAATGAAGAAGGAGAAAACTTTCTTGTTTAAGAAAAAGGAAGAGCAGGCTGTGGGAAAGGAAGGGAAAACTAAGGACCCTGAACATAGGTTTTATCATTTGGCGTTCCACTTCCATGACTCCAAGGTAGAAGGATTGTAATGTGAAGCAATTTTACATACATTAGTAACTGAACCTATTGGCACATGTGATTGTAATCTACTGGAATGATAAACATTAAGCCCTTGATCATCTGATCTGAGAGAAGAAACTGCTAGTTAAAATGATTACTCATATAGTTTCTGTAACAACAGAATTTTCACTTTCAGCTACTCCATTTTACTGGTACGCTTTGGGTGTCTGGTATATTAAGTAACAAGGATTAGTAGAATATGTACTGCTTTAGATGCTGGGGTCTCATTGCTTGCAAGGAAAAGTCTGTGAAAAACCACACTTATTTAGGCCCATGGTATATCAGTAGCCTCTTTTCTCCAATTAATCACCAGAAAATCAGAAGTGGAACTGTGGCTTAAGGGGTAGGACAGTAGCCTTGAGCTGAAGAGCCCATAGTTCAAGTCCCACAACTGACAAAAAGAAAAAAAAAACTCAGAGACAACACTCAGACTGTGAGTTCAACTTCAGAACCCAGCATGCATGTAAGCACACACACACACACACGTGTGAGTGCACACACACGCACACACACACACACACACACACACACACACATACACAGTGCTTATTAAGAAACAGAGGAAAGTCTTTGCAAAAAGGAGTCAAGTGGAAGCAACATGAAGATGTTTTGCTGACTGCAATAGGCTGATTGATTTTTTAGTGCCTGGGCTGGCTTTGAACCTTCATCCTCAGATCTCAGCCTCCTGGATAGCTAGGATTACAGGTGTGACCCATTGCGTCCAGCTTATATTTGAGCTTTGTGCTAGCTTGAGCTCAAGGCTAGCACTCTACTACTTGATCCACAGTGCCACTTCCAGTTTTCTGGTGGTTAATTGGAGATAAGAATCTCATGGACTTTGGAACGTGATCCTCAGGAGTAGTTAGGATTACAGGTAATAGCCACAGGTGCTTGCCTCTTAAGAAGCATCTTTTAAAGAAATTGTTTTTTCCAGTTAATGTCTTCCCCCTGTAGTAGTCTATTTTCCAATTTGGTCTTAAAATCACAACAGGTACCAGTACATACTCAAGGCTCAGAGGTATCTTTGAAATTCAGGGATTAGGGAGTTTGAACAAATACTTCCTTAAATTGACCAAAGTAAGAAAATGATTGAATAAGATAGCAATCTCAGTGTTTAAACATACAATTATTTAGGGAAAGGTGACTAAAAATCAATGAGAGCAGCTCTAAAATAGAAAAAAGAAAGTAAAGAAGCCATGTGCTACATACCCTGCCATGTGGACAGATCAGTGAAAACTGAACTTTGCCTTCTGTTTTAAAAAAAATGCTTTTTATTTGCAACAACTTGATTGAGATACAATTTGTCTATTAAATTACAGTTCAAATTTATGTATTAAAGGATGGCTTAATAGCATTTAGAATATTTACAGAATTAAACAACCATCGTCATCAAAGTGCATTTGGAATATTTTCATCATCATAGAAGGAAATCTTGTAGCATTTTGTCTGCTCATAGCCCTAAATAACCATTACTTGTGTCATTCTGTCTTGGCAGCTTTGAATATTCCAGACATTAACTATAGATGCAGTCCCATTATATAGGAACTTTTCTGATTGACTTTTTTCTCAGGGTAATGTTTCCAGTGTTCGTCCATGCTGTGGCATGTATTGGCATTTCATTCCTTTATATTATGGACTTTCCATTGTATGAGCATTGTATACTTTATTCTTCTCTTGGTTGGGCATTTAGGCTGTTCCCACTTTTGGGTTTTATTGACAAATGATTCTATAAACATATAGAATCAAGTTGGAATGGAGATATGTCTCCATTCCTCTAGGATATGTACATAGCAGGTAAATGGCTGGATTAATGGTTACCAGTGGTTACCTCTTACTATCAATCAATTTTTATTATATGCCTGATCAATTTTTTCCCTTTTTTTGTAAAGAATATACTAAAACTAGAAATGTAGCGTCATGGTAGAGCAGTTACCTAGCATGAGACTTTGGGTTCATTTGTCAGCATCACAAAACCATAGTAGCATTTCCAATTTTTATCATCATTCCATTGACCCTTCCCTACCTGATTAGTGAGATAATTGTTGCCAGTATTTATTGGGCTCCTATTTGGATTGAGGCAAGATAATGTCCTATATTCTTTAGATACATTGATTTTTTTTTCTTTTCTCAGTGACTCCTTAAGGTAGATAATATGATGACTAAGTCAGGTTTTAAATTCTCGTCTCTTGGGCCATAATATAACTCATGATGTTAATCAGAATGACCAATCACAGTATATAGGGATGGGGTATTTGGGCAGGAAGGCCTGTGTCAGAAAATAGTGTACTATTCTAATAGATGATCATGGTGGTGGGATGAGAGGTCATGCAATCCTTGAGTGGAAAGAAAGAAGCAATGTTGACATGGATAGAAATTTGGAAGGCAGGTGCCATTAGCTTATCCTAGTATCCTAGCATTCAGAAGGCTGAGATCAGAGGTTTGCAGTTCAAATATAGCCTGGGCTGGAAAGTCAGTGAGACTTTTTATCTCTAACTATCCAGAAAGCAGAAGAGCTGTTGTTCAAGTGTTAGAGCACTAGCCTTAAGATGATAAACTTAGGGACAACACCCTGCCCTGAGTTCAAGCCCCAGGACACACAGACAGACAGACAGACAGACAGACAGACAGACAGACAGACGGACACACATCCCCCACACACACAGAAATTTAGAGAGAGCAAGTTAGAAAATTTCATTACTAGGCCTAATCTCTTTCTGATGCCTGAAAATTAACTATTTCTTTTTTCCATATATTTTATTATAATTAATAGAAGAGTTACATTATATTCACCAGATAGAGGGTGCATTACTTCACATACATTGATACCCTATCTCATGGTTTGGTCCCCATTTCTCTCCCCCGTACCTGCCCCTCATCTTGTTTTTCCCCCTTCCCTATCCAATTTCAAAAAACCAAATATGCATATATCCAATATATCAGATAACAAGGTGAAATACTATAACAATAGGAGATAACCAAGGGACAGCAAAAGAGATGAGAAACAAAATTAATTATTTCTGTGATTCATAGTATTTTCTCTGAAAAAATATGTACAAATTGAATTCCCTGTATTGTAGCATAAACATTGCTAAATTTATGATGGATTAAATTTACTAAAACACATTTTGTTAGATTTATGTTCTAGTAATACACAAACAATTATTTATTTTTGTTGCTGCTCCTGATGCTTAAACTCAAGGCCTGGACACTGTCCCTGGAACTCTTGCTATCCTTTCAGGAATTTGATGAAGAATAACTGTCCAGTTCCACACCAGAATCACTTTGTCTCATGTTCAAAAATACAGTCCAACAGCTAGGTATGGGTAGATCATTGTACAACCTTAACCACTCAGGAGGTTGAGATCTGAGGCTCACGTTTCAAAGCCAGCCTGGGAAGGAAAGTCTGTGAGACTCTTATCTCTAATAAAATATTCAGATAAAGTCAAATGTGGAGTTGTGGCTCCAGTGATAGGGTGCTAACCTTGAGCTTCAAGAGGCTCAGCAATAGGGAGTTCAAGCCCTAGCAGCAGAAAAAAAAAAGCACAGTTACAGTAAAATTCAAACCTCTGTTTCTTTTGCCTCTACCTCTCTACCTATGTCAAGTCTGAGAGAGTATGATCTTTATGTTTTCAAAATGATAAGCACATGCATAAACTGAAATGTTACAGGTGCTTTTCTTGATATGTATTTTCTTTCTATGTATTGTTTCTGATAAAATAGGGTAAAATCATTTTCATGTGTTACTTTTTTACACACAATTCTTTTTGATTCAGACAATTCCTGATTTTCCTTAAAGTTTTCAGAGGTTTTCTGATCTTCCTGGGCCTGTTGACATGGGTAGGGTGAGATCAGGGGCTGGGTTGCCAGTATTCCTACTGTTAGAACATTACCATTACATAATTTTTCTTTCTGTTTACCATGAAAACAAATTAAAGAGGTATTTATGCAAGAAAACATGATAATCATCCATATTATCTCATGCTAAAAGATTCTTTGGAGTGCTTTCTTGAGTCAGAAACCCAAGGAAAGTGAACAATTGGCTGTCTACTTCAACATTTATGTCATAAACATTTGATGAGCTTAATAAGCTTGGATGAGGCATGTATTCATTTTAGATACCCACCCATCAGTAATATATTAGGGATGGAATGTGGAAAGAAGGCACAGTGAGATGTCTCAGAGGCAATGAAAACAATACACAATTATTCCCCTCGTTTCAAAGTTTAAAAGAATTAAGTCAGACAATTTTTCTGTCTTCGGGTGTCCAACTGATTTTCCTTGTCATTATGTGTTTTTTGGCAAGTATTTCGGTGTCCTAGTTAATGTATAAATAAGTGGAGGAAAGGAAAAAACTGTTCCACTGAGTTCTGTAGATCTTAATTAAGGTTCAAAAATAGCTTTGTAAAAAAGTTTTCTGAGATGAAAGATTTTCTTATATGTGGAAAATATTACTCACGTCTTGTCAGCACATCTACTCTATTGGCATTGTTTTTTGTGCTTGGAGATAACTTTTACTTTTCTTATATTATTAGGAAGGCACTTCCTTTTTAAATTTCTATAAGTGTACTTGGCTTTGTTATGACATCCAGGCCCTGTCATTCCTGAATAGCCATTCTTAACTTTTTCTGTGCCATTGGTCTTCAATGGAAATTTACTTTGAAGAGACATGTATCTATAGTCACCTATGAAATAACTATTTGTGTTTCCTTCATTATACCTTAACTGTTTCCTAGAAGTTTGTCTGCAGAAAAGGAAATGTTTATTACACTTTTAAAATCTAGTTCCCAAGTCCACCAGGTGTGAATTTGTAAATGAATAAGTGTAAATGGAGCTTTGAGTTAACAAACAGAAAACCCAAGTCTTGGGTATTAGTTTTACTTTTGCCTTTAGGGTGATGCAGCCATTTTCATCTGTAAAATGGGTTCTGAGTTATCAGTACAATTAGAAAATGAACAGTAATAGTCTCGTGTGATCTAATCAAAACTTAATTCTGCGTTCTCAGAAATGAATTTACATTTATACTTTATTCTCAATTACTGACACAAATTATAATGTTTATCATATAGTTAATTTCTCATTATTTTGTTCAATCCGTGAATATATTGCTTATATGTTTTTAAAAAGAAGGGTAAACAAATTCTTTAGCTAGATGCTGGTGGCTCATGCCTGGAATTGTATCTACTCAAGAGGCTGAGATCTGAGGATCAAAATTGGAAGCCAGCTTGGACAAGAAGTTGATGAGATTCTAATCTCCAATTAACCATCAAAAAACAGGAAGTAGAGCTGTGGCCCTAGTGGTTGAAAACTAGTCTTGAGCAAAAAATCTCAGTGATAGTATCTAGACCATGAGTTCAAGCCCCAGATCTTGTACCAGAATCATATATATAAATTATATACAGAATTTATATATAAAAAATATATAGAGGGCCGGGAGTTTGGCCTAGTGGTAGAGTGCTTGCCTAGCATGCATGAAGACCCGAGTTCGATTCCTCGGTACCACATACTTAGAAAAAGCCGGAAGTGATGCTAAGGCTCAAGTGGTAGAGCTCTAGCCTTGATAAAAGTCCAAGGACAGTGCTCAGGCCCTGGCTGAGCCCAGGACTGGCAAAAAAAATATATGGAGAGTTATATAGATAGATTCTTTAGAGCGAAATGATAATAAAAAAAAAAACCTGTCCTAACCTCTTACTTATTTTATTTATTTCACTAGTCATTTCATTTCATTGTTTCTTGTCTGTCTGGAAATAAAAATATGGCATCAAGCCACACAGGTATTGTTCAGGTAAAAGTTCATAATTTAGTGAAAGACAGACAAGCAATTGTAGAATCAGATCATAAAAAAGATTATTTGCCACTGTAACATATAATTAGCATTTTGATTTGGAACATTTATGTCATTGGTACTTTGGTATTTGTGTAAAATTAATTCTATCTCTAATCTTAGAAGAACATGAAGAATTTGAATGAGACCATTTATGGAGGTCCTTAGAAAGGTATCTGGGGCCTGATTTGTGGCCTAGTGGTAGAGTGCTTGCCTAGCATGCACAAAGCCTGGGATTCGATCCCTCAGTATAGTAAAAGTAGGAAGTGGTGCTTGCCTCAAGTAGTAGAGTGCTAACCTTGAGAAAGCTCAAAGGCAGTACCAAGGTCCTGAGTTCAAGCCCCAGCTCTGGCAGAGAGGGAGGGAGGGAGGGAGGAAGAGAGAGAGAGAGAGAGAGAGAGAGAGAGAGAGAGAGAGAGAGAGAGAGAGAGAGAGAGAGAGAGAGAGAGAGAGAGAGAAAGAGAGAGAGAGAGAGAGAGAGAGAGAGAATATCTGTGGTCTGAAGTAAGTTGATTTCAGTGGATATCAATCATGTAGAATATACTGTTCATCATCACCATTTTCTTGGCGTTTGAATTTAGGGCCTTAGGTACTTGTCCTTGATTTTTTTTTTCTCAAGGCTAACCACTAGCACCACGGCTTCATTTTCAACTTTTGCTGATAAATTGGAAATCAGAGTCCCGCAGAATTTCCTGCATGGGCTGGCTTTGAATCATGATCCTTAGATCTCAGCCTTCTGTGTAGCTAAGATTACAGATGTGAGAGGCCAGCAGTACACTTACCATCAGAGAGGAAATACTATCAAACTTTTTGAAGTCTTGAAATGTTTGTGTGAGAAGTCACTCTGGAAAAGACGGTATGACCAGTTGGCCAGTTTGTACAGAACATGGAATAAAGATTGGATGAGATGAAGTTGATAATTAGATACCTACCCTGTGGGAAATGGAAAAACACACTCATTTCAAAGTCACATGATGCATTTGGAGTCTCTTGAAATGTGCTTTTCTGAATGTGCTTAAGTTGAATATATCCCTATTTAAAGATATGAAGGTGATCAGCCTAATTTATGGGCTAAGAGGATCTGATGGTTGCTTGCAGATCTAAAGACCTCCACAGTAAGGTGGTGAGCCTGGTAATCATACTGATGTCCCCTTCATTTGCATTTGTTTCTCCCAATTCAGTAAACTAAGTCTCGCCCTTTCCTATGGAATCTTTCCTATGCCAGGCTTTTTTGTTTTGCTAGGGTCTGCCTATACTGTGAAGCCATGGAAGGTATAGCCTATCTTCTGCATTTTCCTGCCCCTATGGACAAGAGTCAAGCATATTCTTATATGTAAAAGCCCCACTTTAATAGGTAACATGGCAAGCCTTCCCATGGAAAAGCTGTCTGTATAAAACCATGTTTCTTTTGATGAAGGCCTGGCATTTAAATGAGACCTCCCCTTTATATTGTCAGTGGTGGGACTTGAACTCTGGGCCTCAGTGCTGTCCCAGAACAGCACCACTTCCAGTTTTCTGGTAGTCATTTGGGTATAAGAGTTTCACAGACTTTCATGTCCAGACTGGCTTTTAACCCCAGTCCTCAGATCTCAGCCTCCTGAGTAGCTAGGATTACAAGCATGAGCCACTGGCACCCAGCTGATACCATTTTTTCTGAGTTGTCAAATCAGGTTAAAAAATCCAAGACTGCTGGACTTATTTTTATTAGTAATACCTTTCTGGTAAACTTTTGGAATCATATTTTGTATTATTATGATTACTTATAGAAATTCACTTTCCTTGTTCATGAAGATAACACCATGCTGAAGATATACAATCTGTTTTCCGAATAGAAAGCACAGGTGTCTAGAGACCCTACTTCAAAGACTTGCTTGGTGGAATGTTCATTTGTAGTTGACCATAGTGATTCTATACTTTAAAAGAAGAAATGCCTTGCTATATTAGGAAGACAGTTCTGGGGCAAGCTTTGTTTTTGGGCTTTTACTCCATATGAATACAGTCTCTTTGTAGTTATGAATATAAATGCGTGGGGCATGTTGGATTTGTATTATGTTTGTATTTGTAGGTATATGTACATATGTGGTATATATACTTCTATATTATTAGACATGTATATAGCACTTTCTCCTATTTACAAAATAGAAATAAGTGTCATATAGTCCATTATTTGGCAATCTTCTTTTAATGATGATATATACTCTTGCCAGATATAGCCTCTAATACAGTTGCACTGGCAAATACCTTGATCAAAGAACAAATAAATGTGGTACACAGTCTGTAAGCATTGACTTATAGTACTGACTACCTTGCAAACTAAAATATGTCTGTTTCTTAAATATGTCTTCTAGAGAGTAACTTGAAATAGTCTATCAGGTCTATACCCATCACTCTTTAAGAGCCATGTTTTCCATACGAATCTATCATAAAATGCCAATGGCCAACTATATCTGAATCTCACTGGCAATGTAGTTCGTATTTCATGAAAGACACAAGCAAAAATCTCCCCTCCCACAGATTGAAAGGTTATATTAATAGAAAACAATCAGGTGACTTGATTGAAAATATGTGAAACCCATTATTTTAGTTAGTTGATACTAATATTTACATATAAATCTGTGGAGGATTGAAATTTCTTACCCTGTCTAGGGTGTGGACCACGCGCTTTGATTATTGCAGGATAATGTTCAATGAGCATATATAAGTGAACTCTAAACCTTCTGAAGTTTGTGCTTCAGCAAGTGACATAGTGTATTATTGTATGTTTATGTGACCACAAGCATTTTGCTCCGCCATGACAGATACTAACATCTTCTACCAGTATAAATGCAAGGACATTTCATAGTCAGAATCTACTAATACCAGTTAACAGTGTTGCAAATTAAAGCATTAGTGGATTTGTATTGCTTGAGGAAGCAACTGATATAAATGCCAGAAGGTTAGAGGACTAGAGCAGTTTATTTTAACATAATTTTGCATGCCATGAGAGTATCATGATGACTTTGAGTATCTCTTCAAAAATCAATAAACTGAATAGCTTACTGAGCAAAAATAATCTAACTAACATTTGTTTCAGAGATACCACTGTGTGCGTGTGTATGTGCATGCACATACACGTGCACGCTAGCTTAAACTCAGGGCCTCACATGCTTTCTTAGTTTTTTTGCTCCAGGCTTTCTACCACTTCGGACACACACACCTCAAGTGGCATTTTGCTAGTTAATTGAAGATAAGAGTCTCGAATTTGTCTGCTGAGGTTGGCTTCACACTTTGATCCTCAGATGTCAGCCTCTTGAGTAGCTAGGCTTACAGTTCAGAATCACTGGCTCCTGACCAGTTGTTATTATTATTATTATTATTATTATTATTATTATTATTATTATTGCCAGTTCTGCAACTGAACTGAGGGTCTGGGCATTGTCCAAGGCTATCACTTATGCCTCAACTCCACTTCCACCTGTTTTCTGGATAATTAGCGATTAGTATCTCATGAACTTTACTGCCTAGGCTGGCTTCAAACCACAGTCCTCATAACTCAGACTCCTCAGTGGCTAAGACTGAAGGCCTGAGCCACTTGGTACCCATCACAAATGCCATTTTCAAGAGAGAAAAAATGATTTTAGTAAAAACCAATTTGATAGGAAAATTGTATTTTAAAAAGTTATTTTACTGCTTTGTTCAAAATATATTTTTGTAGTGCAGAAAAAAAATTCTTCCTAGTATTTACAGACAATATGTTCTCTTTAATTCTGTTGTTTTAGGTGTATATTTAAATAAAAATTTAATGTAATTTTAGTTTAGTTGGAAGCTATGACACATTATATATCAGAGATTTGGGGTCAAGTCATTAATGATAAGCCTGTCACTGATACAAATTTATCTTATGAAGAAGCCTGCATCTTGTAAGTATGGAAATATTGCTGCAAGTTATAGAAGGAATGTTATGTTAAATTCCCATTTTTGATCTTAGTAACTGTGTGAGATTGTAATACATTTCATTACTTTTGCTCATTTTAGGTTTGCCTAGCCATTTCAATGATTTTTTTCATAGTTCTTCTTTAAACTATATTATAGATACATTATGTGAGAATGTTATACGGAATAACAATTATAGAGAATGAGAATCCATGGTTAAAATTATGTGCACATTGAACTACAATGAGAGTATTAAAAGTATTTCCTCCCATTTGTAAGATATCTTCCTTGACTATGAAAGCACAATATTTTTCCAATTATATCTGCTTCATCCTGCAAATGGATTACCTTATAAGAGTCCAAAAATAATTGAAAGTGTGAAGGCAGATAAGTTGGATATATACAGACCCTGAGCAAATTTCTTTGAGCAGGATTCATTGAACAGAAAAGAGAAAGTTTATCTTGACTCCTGCTCGAGTCCAGATGAACACTTTAATGCATCATGATGCGTCTGATTGACAGAAAGTGCTTGCTGCATAATTTCTAGCTCACTTCTCCGCTGTCTCTGAGATTACATTTTGACTGCCCCAATATTAATAAGAAGATTTGATCTTAGGCCTGTCGAAGGTCAAGCAGACTGGCCAGGTCAGCCTGTTTGTTTGTGTGCATGCACTGTGACATCTACTCAGAGTGACAGAGAGTGGATGGGGTTGTGACACATGGGTGTCAACCTTTAGCTCTCCAATGGTACAGCCTCTCCTGTTTGGAACAAAGAATGTTTGGGTCTGCATCCACTTTTTGTACCTTACCACAGAAGGTGATATAGTGCTGAAGAAACACATTGCAGAAAAGATACATTACATAAGTCATTTTGATTAAAAAGTCACATGTGGCATCATCGTTCAGAATTTTTTGGGGGGTATGGGTTGTTGTTGTGACAGTTTCTTCATTAGATATAGACTTCTCCAGCCACAATAGACTGTGGCATCATCTCTTGACATGCCCTTGATCAGGAGTGGTAGAGTGTGAGCATGACATTTAAAGAAAGAAAAACAAAAAAACTGCAAAAATAACTTTTGACAATCTACCCTTCCTAGTATGGTTTTGTGCTACCACAAAACAGCAAATAACTCATGAAAAAAATCTTTCTCAGAAAAAAAAAAGTCTAAGAAGCTATTTGGTTCCTAATTGATTTTCTACGTCAGTTGTTCATTGAATAGATAAGTAGTGCCTGTGATATTTGATTACAGAGCAAGGCACCCATTTAACCTTCTGTTCTTTCCTGGCCAGGATTTCAAATACAATAGAATGTTCCTCCCTGAGGCTCAGCAGGATTAGACAGTTAGAGGTAATCCCTGATACGCTGAAATAGACCTGATAGAACTTCACCTCACTTGTTTAGGATTATGCTCATGAATTTCAGCTCACCCAGCAGCATTAACCCTTTGGGGATTTAGGCTGCAATATGCTATTGGTTAAAAAATAAATAAATAAATAAATAAATAAATAAATAAATAAATAGAGAAACCTGCCAATAGATTCTAAGAAGTAATACCTTACTGTTTTGGCCCAACTATAGGTATAATTTTGAAGTAAGGATCAATATGTGAGGATCAAATTCTCCCCCTATTTTTTTGTACCTTCAACATATCACGGTCGATATTTATGTTAACTTTAGCTGCTTCAGAATAATTTTGTTTAGAAACTTTATGAAAAGTTTTGGTTTATAATAGCTTTCTCATCCTGGTCATGGTCAAATAATATTGTGGAGCTGGAATATAAATGATTTTATATAAAGTAGTCTCTCAATATTGTAGGTTAACTTGAACCAAGGCAAATATGAAAATCCCCAAACCTCATTTTAGCCAGGGTTTCCAATCTCTTCCCTTTCCTTTCATTAGAGCAAATTCCAAAGGTTTGAGTTTAATTTTCTCTCTTTCCCCTCTAGGGGATATGAAAATGAGTTAAGAAATGGCCAAAAGGCAGGAAATCAGTGAGTGAAAAAGAACTAGTAAAAGGTAGAGTTAATCCCCAAATTGGAAAGTCATGCCCACGTTAATCAGTAGATGAAAGGAAGAGCATACACTCTTTTCGTGCAGGTGGAAGAACTGGACTTTATCATCATTTTAATAATTTAAACATTGAAATCTGCGCCTGACACCATCAAAATGAGGTCCTTGCAAAGTCACAGGTTTGAAATGGGTTATTAGTGACAACTGACACAGACTGTTCCCCCCCCCCCCGAATCGTTATGGAAGTTATTACCCTGAATCATCTAGGCTTTTTGTGTTGGTTCTTTAAATATTCATATTTACAACTAGTTCTATTAATTATTGAAATAAGTGATTCTGGTTAGATTTGATGATCAGAAGACTTCCTACCGTGTTCATAGGCTCTGGAAAAAAAAGTTAGCTTCATATGGGAGACCCCATAATCTTGTGATGAACAATATAGCCTTATTACCTATGGTAATGCTTCAAGGTCAGTGGGAATTCAACACTTAAAACACTGATGCATCAATCTGTCTTCTTAGTTGTGCTTAAAGGGTTTCAATTCATGAAACATTTATATTCATTAGAAAAATTTACAGTGAATGTGATCACAATAAGAGGATAACTCTGCAGACATGCTTGTTCTTTACCACATTCCTTACCTCACAGATTTATTGCAGTAGCCATGCTAGTAATCATCAAGGTGACCAGAGGGAACGATGTCCTATGCCTCAGCTTTGATGCTTCCTTTGCAAGAACTTAAAATCCAAGAATAAAGGGATGGGATTATGCTGAACCCAGGGTCCTCCTCTAACAATATTTTGTTTTTGTTGGGTAGGGTGTGGATAAAGGAACTATGATTTCAAAAGATTCTTAATTAACATGCTTCTCGTTTACTTACTTTTTTGTATAAAATATCTAATTTTCATGGTTTTAAAGAGCAATGATGATTTCTGTTGTTCAATTTAGGTGACATATTATTCCAATTAATTGGAAAAGTACTCTCATGGGATAGATGACTTGAGGATGGAGCCTGTTAGGCTGTCTCTTACAGTGGTCCTGGGATTTGCCCTTTTCTCCTGACATGATTTTACATATGCTGTTGCTGAGATTCTAGTTCTTTGTTGTATGTTATAAAATTCTATTGCATCAACATGAAAAAAACAGAAATATTATAGACATGAACCTTTCACCCCAAAAGCCATATAAGATATTTAAAGGCTCCAGACTAGGAGAACAAGAATGCTTGCAGCCAGCGTGGATGGGTTTACAGATAACTAAAAGCTGGTATTAATAAATCTCAAAAGGAGAAGAATAGGAGTAGAATTTACTGAAGTCTATGAAATAATAAAAAGACATGAAGTTAGGCCATGTGTATCTTTGTACTTTGTGTGCGCTTTTTTATAGCAAGAAGTAGAAATCCTTCTGTATATATGGGAGAAACAAATTTCAAAGCAACAAGGGGAACTTGGTGTTTGTTTGTTTTGCTGTTTGTTAATAAAACTAATTTACCACTGGAATAATTGAATTAGAAGATTCTGGAAAAAACAATTAATCTTGGGATTGTGAGGACAATGGTGACCCTGAGGAGTCTTTTCCCTGGCAGACAGGAAATATTAAAATCACCCCCCCCAAAGAAATCTACCCATGATATTTTTAAAGAGAAGGATTTGGTTTATTTGTGGCCAGTGGAATGCCTTGTGACCACAAGAACAAAGAGATAATGACTGGGGAGTTGAAATTCTGAAGCAAATGTCTTGAGTCTGCAAACTTGGTGCATATGCTACTGCAAACATTTGTAGTTTTTTTAGAGAGATTTTTCTCAGCACTGTGCCACTAAAACCACTTAAAATAAAAAAGAAATTCATGGGATATGTGAAACATATTAGTACTTATTATTACTTGGACAAAGTAATAATAAAGAGCTGCAAATAGCTGGTATTGTATATTTATACACATATATACACACATCCATACATAGATATGTACAGATGTATATGCATATGTGTGTGTAAAATCACTTCTTTTGTTTTGTACTAGGGTATGAATTTATAGTTCAAAAAGACTTTCTATATAGGCATTCTATCACTTAAGTCACAAACCACGTAAGCCAGTTTCTCAGTTGTTTTTTGTTTTTGATTGATTGATTTATGCACTCACTTGCTCAGGTTTTTTTTATTTTTTTTTTTTTTTTTTTGCCAGTCCTGGGGCTAGAATTCAGGGTCTGAGCTTCTTACCTGAACCGGAACTTATTTTGCTCAAGGCTGGTGCCCTACAATTTGAGCCACAGTTTTTTAAGTTGTTTATTAGAGGTAAGGGTTTCATGGGCTTTCCTGTACAGACTGGCTTTGAATGGTGATCCTCAGATCTCAGAGTCCTGGTTAGCTAAGATTTCAGGTGTGAGCCACAACCACCTGGCTTTTACTTTTTTTTTGGCACAGGCTTTCATGTTTACCCTCTCCCCTGGGCTAGCTTCGTACAGCAATCCACAATTCTCCTTTCTTCACATCCCCATGACCGGTTCCACAAGCCAGGCCTAGCTTAGGGTTTGGCTTACTGACTTTTTGCTTGGCTATCTTCCTTATCCCCATCTCCCAAGCAGCTGGGATTGCAGGAGTGCATCACCATAGGTATGCAGCACTTACATTTTTATCATGACATAGTGACTAGAACTCTGTCAAGTTGTCTCATGCAGTTCTTACAGCAACTCACTGAGGAACATGGAATAGTACAGATTAAAGTTGGTGCATAGAAATATTAGGTATCTCTCCCAGGATCATGCAGATAGCCAAAGAGGTCACATATGACACTCGGACTGACCTATCTACAGTGCTCTTTTCATTGTTCTTTATTGGGTAGCTTCTTCAAAAGCTGATGTTACCCCCTGGGGCCCAGAGACACTGGAAGAGGTATCTTCAGTAATCTTCCAAGGATGAGGAGGAGAGTCCCTGTGAGAGGCAACTGGGGGTAACATCCCTTCAGATGATATATATCTATCATAGGAAGCAGAGCTATCACCTAGAGAGTGATCACAAATTTACGACATGGTAAGTCCTTTTACAAGCTGAGGAGAGTATGGCTAAGTTGGCAACATGAAAAGAGGGCAGGGTTTAGGGGGAGCTTTTCATGATTTGCCCCAGCCAAGGTCAACTTTGGAGGTAATGAGGAAAAGAAAAGCTCAGGTTCAAGTCGAGAAAATCAGTTGTTTTCTCCACAGTTGCAGTTGGGACGATCTGGATGGGTTATAATCTATCCAGCACTTCAGGAATGTAGAGCAGGTCTACCAAGTTCAAGGGCTTCGAGCAATAGGAACTTGATGTATTCCTTTCATATTCCATCCTTGATCTATGAATGTGAACAAAAGTTTCATGATATGGGGAAATAAAAAAGGATTTCTAAGTTGTAAAAGTAATTATTGCTTCTCTCTTCATGATGAGAAAAGCAGGACAATGGTCTACCAATACCTAACAAAATGAGTATCAAGATATACTTCTGATTGCATTTCTTTTATGACTAGAGATGTTGAGCATTTCTTCATGTGTCTATAGGCCATTTTTGTTTCTTCTTCAGAGAAGACTCTCTTTAAGTCTTTGGCCCATCTTTTAATGGGATGGTTGTTACTTTGGAGATTAGATTTGGATTGATTCAATTTTTGGAGCTGTTGATATATTTTAGATATGAGGCCTTTGTCTGTTGTATGGTTGGTGAAGATCTTCTCCCACTCTGTAGGCTTCCTAATTAGTTTACTAGCTATGTCCTTTGCCATACAAAAGCTCTGCAGTTCAATGCAGTCCCACTTATCCAGTCTTTCTCTGATTTGTTGTGATTCTTGGTCCTTATTAAGAAAGTTTCGACCTGTGCCAAGGAGGTCTAGTGTATCTCCTATTCCTTCTTGTAAAGTTTTCAGTGTTGGCTTTTACCTCCAGGTCTTTGATCCATTTGGAGTTAATTCTAGTACAGGGTGACAAAGAAGGATCCAACTTTAGTTTTCTGCAGGTGCTTAACCAGTTCTGCCAGCACCACTTGTTGAAGAGGCTATCTTTTGTTACAGTATCTCACTTTGTTACCTGATATATGGGATATATTTGTATTTGGTTATTTGAAATTGGATAGGGAACGGGGGTAAACAAGATGAAGGGTAGGGGTGGGGGGAGGGAAATGGGGACCAAGACATGTGAAAGGGTATCAATGTATGGGAATTAATGCACCATCTATCTGGCAAATAGCATGTAACCCTTCTATTAATTACAATAAAAATATATGAAAAGAAAAGATATATTTCTGAATCAAAGAAATGAACTCTGACCACACTGGCATTAATCATTTTAGCTAGAATCAGCCTGTAGAATATTTGTAAGACAGTGGTAGATACCACACATTATTACTAAATTGTTATTAAGAGTAAACTATAGACCAGTTATTAAAATACTCAGGTTAAATTTTGTTCAATAAAGTAATATTTTATTGTGAGTTTAACCACAGCCAGTGTATAATTATACACATCATCTTTTGACAGGTTAGCAGAGGCAGATTTGGATAGAGTTAACTTAAAAAAATACTGTTTACTTTTTAGAAATCTATTTTAAAGAATATTTGAGCATATGTGTTAATAGAGTATTATTAAGATAGTTCCAGGTGCAGTGGCTCACACCTATAATCCTAGCTACTCAGGAAGCTGAGATCTGGGGATGCAGGTTCAAAGCCAGCCTGGGAACAAAAGGACCTGAGACTCTTATGTCCAGTTAATCACTAGAAAACCGCAAGTGGCACTTGGCTCTAGGGTTAGGGCAGTAGACTTGAGCTGAACAGCTCAGGGACAACACCCAGGCCCAGAGTTCAAGCTTCATGACCAACAAACAAACAAAATATTAATATTTGCAATATTGTAAATGTTTAAGATCTAGTTAAAATTAATGAAACAGCTACATCATCAATTTCACATTCCTTTCATTTATTGAAACTAAATTTTTACCCTAAATTTAGCATTTCCCAGGAATGCAAAAACAAACAGAAGTAAAACTGACCTTTATATTGGATATAACTGTAGACTAAGCCTACAGAAATAAAACATAATGAAAATGCCTTAGTACATTTCATTGACCAAATTGAAAACAAAAGGTAAACATGAGAAACTTTATTTTTAAAGCATGACTTCCTATTACAAAACACACTTACAAAAACAGGGAAGGGCTTTTCAAAACTGAGGTTTGCCTCTATAGTATACCTTTGGAAAAATCTCCATTGGTTTGTTTCTGAAGCTGCATTTCTAATAATGGAGCTGTCATTTTCTTCATTCTTTCCTTTCAGAATAAGGGTAGGGGGAGATTAAAATAATCTTCAAAGCAGTCACCATTACACTGAGTGGACCTTGGCCTGCAAGCTGCTTTTGTAAGCAGCACATTTTAGTTCCCACTGCAGATGATAGTTAAATATCCACTCAAAGCAGGAACTATTTAGGCAGGGATTCATCTAGCCTGGGGAGAAAACTGAAATCATATCTTCTCTATGTCTCACACCTGAAATCATCTAATATACTTGTCCTTTGTCTGTTTTTAATTGCAGAAAGGAATCTGGATTTCAAATGATTGTGTGTGCGAGGGGGATCTAGTGTGGATGGACAGTATTATATTGAGCTAAAAATTAAAATGAAAGTGAAACAGTGATAGAAAAGTCAGGAAAAGATTGAAGTGAGGTTCATTTTCCTTCCTGAAAATAGAAACCCTCACATCATAATTTTTCTATATCTATCTGTCTGTCTGTCTGTCTATCTATCTATCTATCTATCTATCTATCTATCTATCTATCTATCTATCTATTTATCTATCTCTATCCCTCCTCCTCCTCCTTGGTCATCTCAGCAGAGAAATCTAGGACTAGGGAGTCTGAAAGTGGATTTGCTTTCCTGTCTCCCTCATATCTGGGCTGAGACTTAGTGTTGGTAGAGAGACTCACGCTGCCCTGCCTGTGCTGTGCCTGCATAGTGGATCAATGGAGGCCCAGAGCCTGGGGCAATGCCAGGACAATACCTTTCATTTAAAGGAAGAAAAAAAATTAACAACAAATGTTAAAGGACTATTTTTAAACATGTGCTCACTGCAGTTTTGAGTCAGTGATTCTTATAAGTGCCATGAATAACAATCTGAAGAAGATCCTCATATATTTTAGAAAATATCGTCTTTGCATTATGTTATAGTAAGATATTATTTCTATGCTGTTTTTTCTCTTTAAGAACATGCCCAGATTGGAATTCCTCTTCCATAAATGGTCCCGATAAAAGTCAGTCTTCCAAGTGTTTTACAGTGCTCTGGTCCCAAACCTCAGCAGGGAGAGCCTAGCTAATATGAGACACATGCTAATAAGAGACTGATTTTCCATTTTTAATGTTTTATGCCAATGCCAGATGATGTATCCAGCTAACCACTTTAAACCTTCCAGTAAAGGTTTGATAATAGATGTCATTATTGAATGTCCTCATGCATGCCCCTTTGAAACAAATGATCACCTATTAGAGAAGAGAGACAAAACACATTTACTTGAATGAAAATGTTTAATAAAGTACATCAGGACTTGTTTTTATTGGTATTGGTCTATGAATACTTTATGTGCTAATTTAAGGCTTGGGAGTACTTAGTCATCCCAACGCTTCAGTCTGAAAAAAGGCATGTACCTTATTATTATAAATGCCAGCCTTTAATGTTCAGAACATATTTATAAAACATACTTGTCCTCTTCTGAAAATTGAAAACATCTGTTCCAGATTTTCTGTGAAAATGTTATGGACATGAGAGGCTGGTGATGAAGCGGTCTGCCATTTTGAATGGGAAGGAAGCTGACAGTGCATTCTGCACCAGTGAGGCCGTGAAAACACACACAAGAAAAGGCAGATGGTTCATTTAGTTTAGTAATTGTAATTTGTTGCTCATTAAAAGTAATTCCCACACAGGCGTTCTTCACTATCATACAGTATAAGGAAATTTTTACTCCATAATTCTGGTCCAATAGTATATATATATTTTTTTTCCTGCAGCATATTTGCAGTGACATTTGATAGGCAGTTGATTAGAGCAGAAGGATTTCTTTAGAATGAAAATTAATTATAATTTTTCCAGCTTTCATTAGTCTGCTTTTGTAACGACAGTGGCTAAACAGCAGGGGTTTGGCCCTGAAACACTGAGTGTAGCGGGATCATCTGCAGTGTGTTCTCCCTTTTAAGATGATTGGACCTTTTGCATTGTAGTTTCCATGTCTACATAAAATGAGGATTTGTGATTTTTTTAAAAGTCAGTGTGCTTTGAGATATACTTGAATATGTATCTCCAGTGGTAAAGAGAGCATCACACTAATTTAACATCATACTGTGTAGCCTTTGAAACATATTCAAGAACACATACATTTTATTCTTCTGTCTCCTAGAATATTGGGGTATTTTCTGAATTTATACAAATTGTTACATATGCACACAAATAGCCTGGATTTTAACAGCAGGAGTCTCATCCTTCAGAGATTCACAAAATGGTTTGCAATGCATTTTAAAGCAAGTAATGTGATACTCCATTGATGGTGGGACAGATGTACAGAGAAATCAAGATTCTGCCAGCAGGTATGATCTGAAGACATACAGAATTTGATTTCAGAAAACATCTTCTTATATAACTGTCTATCTGACAAAATATAGGAAGAAATTTGATCATTTAAAAGTACATATGGCTTTGCTATGCCATTATGGAGTTTTCATTGTATATGGCATGTTGATAATACGTTTGTCAAACAAAGGTCAGATTCACGGTGGTCCCTGTATTTTCAGGTGAATTAGTGATTCAGATCTATTTTGTTTAGAAAATTCATTCTAATAGACTTGAGGTTTCAGAAAATGTTAAAGAATACCTTGTTTGTAAAGTATATTTCAACTATTGGGAAAAATGATCTTTTTTTCAGAGAAGAAAATTAGGGAATTAGCCATATTAAGTAGAATTTTTTAATCTAAATATCTTAGAGTCCTTTTGACATCCACAGATTTTTATATGCACAGCTCTGAATTTTCACAATTAACCATCCAGGAAATTGTTTTAAAACTGTAAAGAAGTCTTCTGTTTTATAACACAATTGCCGTTTCTGTGCAATATGAACAAGACATTGTTTATTGTAGTCAGAAAAATTGTTGGCGTGATTCTGCATAAGTGAAGAATCTCTGGATTGTCTCAAAGTGTTAGCTGCCCATTTGCAGACAAACAAGCTTTTAGTGTGCAATTTAGGTCAATGGATGGAGGGGAGAAGATGTGTTTAGGCGACAGATTTTAAATCACCATAATATAAATATGCTTCCCTTTTCATCCGGAATTTGCTTTCTTTCAAGGTAATTTAGTGCAGCAGACATGCACTTATGTCTGTCTTTGTAATTTTAGGGATTAGGATAGTGAGGATTAAATGGTGACCCTTAATCTTCAATATCAACTTTAAGAGCGAAATATAATATGCAAATGGAACACATTCATTTTATGTTTATATATTTTAATCTCTGTAATTTAGTCTTAAGAAGATGGAAACTCATCTTTGCCTTATTTATTTTGAATGCTAAAGCAAGACGCCATTAAAATCTTTATCCTTCTGTCTTAGTGGATAAATGTTTATCCTGTAGGGCTTAGAATATAATTTTTAGGAAAAAAAACTAACTTTATCATAACAATGTTTTTCTATCAAAGGAAGCGGCATGCGTGTAAAAGTATAGCTAGATTGGCTTGTGTTAAATGAATGGGTCAGTTAAGCTTTGAAAAGAAAAGTAGATGAGATCAACTCTTGTTTTGAATATAGTTTTAGGAATCAGTGAATTGAAATTTTATTAATAAAAGTTGTATATTTCTGTTCAAGCTTACTTTGTTCTTCATAAACCTTTCCTTTTCTGGATTGAATTTCAGGGTATAGACAGGAATGTCTTCTAAAGAAAATATTTATTAGGGTGGAATATTAAATTGATATAAAAATCTGGGCTGTGTTCTTTTAGATAAATAAACATCAGAGCTATATTAAGTAAGCAGATGAAAGAGAAATAAAGTGTGAAAAATAGAAACAAAGAATCTTTTTACGTCTTTGGCTTTCTTGAGAGAATAGGGTTTGGACCCTGTGCTTTGTTTGGCTCACTGGCTTCATCCAGGCAGGTAGTATAGACAAAGTTTTGCCAGATCTCTGGTTATGAAACTTGAATGTCTACCATAAAAAATTGATTTTTGAGCAGTTTGTGATGAATTAATAATGGTAGCTTTGATTGCCAACTATGTAGATAATTTCAGGTTGGAAGTTAAATTTCAAGCTTGTTTTTTTTTTTTAAAGGGGAAGTGAATAAAATACCTTGATTAAGTGTAGGGGTGTTGGAAACCAGTTCCCAGGCAGTAAGTCTCAGCACTATGTCATCACAGATAACAGACGCATGGAGCACAACATCACACAGAGGATGCTAGAAACATGACCGTTAAACCTAGACATTTGTTCCCTGTGAATCTGATTACTTCCAGTAAACACATTGTGCTCCATGACCCAAACTGTTCTTAAAATGTAAACATTTTCAGGGTAATCACTGCTGTCTCTTTAATCCTAGCTACTCTGGAGACAGAGATCCGAGAATCACAGGTGAGATCCAGCCTAGACAGGAGAATCTATGAATGTCTTATTTCTAAATCCACAAGCAAAAAGCTGGAAGTAGAGCTCTGGCTCACATAGTAGAGCACTGTTTGGAGTGAAAAAGTTAGCTCAGGCCTTAAGTTTAAGTTCTACTACTACTACTACTATTACACATGCACACACACACACACACACACACACACACACACACACACACACACAGACAATACATCCATAGACACCCTACTAATTTAAACATCTGTGTACTCAGTCCTAAAAACAGTTAGTGATGGAACTAACATTGATGCTTTCCCTATGTACAAGCACAAAGCTTTCCACGAGAAGGAAATCTGATAGTACATCATGACAACTACTAGAAACAAATTTATTCTTTCTTCAGAGCTTACTTGTTTTGTTTTCTTTTTCTTTTTTGTTTATAACTGAAACATTTTAAAATATGAATGTAAGCTAGGTGCTAGTGAGTCATGAATACCACCCTAAATTCAAGAAGATTACATCTCAAGGCCAACCTGGGCAGAAAATGAAACAGTTCCTTCTCAATCAATAGTTCAGTGTAGTGGTATATTCTTGTCATTCCAACTACAGTGGAGATTGGTATTGGAGTATCTTGGTTCCAGGCCAGCTACAGAAAAAATGAATGTGAGATTTCATCTCAGTGGAAGAAGCTGGGTATAATAGTATGTGCCTGGTATTCCAGGAACAAAGGCAAGTGTACAATAAACAGATGACTATCCAGTTGTGGGTCCAAGCAGAAAGTAAGACACCGCTTTAAAAACAAGCAGTGCAAAAAGGTGCTTGACTGGCAGTTTGGTGGTGGAGTGCCTGCTTATCAAGACCCTCAGCTCAAACATTCATACTGGAAAACAAAACAAAACAAGAACCTGCATGAACAGATTAATAAGCCTTTTAAATTATCGTGCATTTACCTTTTAATAAAATGGACTTAATGCATCTCATTGTAGTAGATTATTTTGGTAAGGACCATAAAAAATTCCATGTAAAAAACACTGCCACGATATTTAGAGTCTGTTCAGATTTTATGTGCTGTGCTTGTTTTGAACTATGCATTGTGGTATACTGTGATTCAAGGTTTTGGAGTCAGAATAATGGCATCTCAGCCTCAGTTCTCCCTTTGGTTACAAGACAGAGCGAGTCATATACCCTCTCTAACCTTCACTGTTCTGGGATTGTTAAAGTGCCTCCTTAATAAGGTTTTGGTAAAAATTAAGTATGATCATGAATATTATCTGCTTTGTATAGTGCCTGGAACATAATGACTGATTCAACATTTTAATTATTTTTATGAATCTAACAATTATGTTAGATCCATAAAATGAGTTGAAATGAGTTAATTGCAATTGCATTTTGGAAAGGCTGTTTGTGGGGGGAAGAAGATTATATTCCCCATTCATTTTCAAGAATCCATCAGGCCTTGTTAGCCCTGACCTTAGAAAACTGGAAATGCATTGTGTTTCTTCCATCTGAATTTCTCCATGCATTGCAAAAGTAAATTCATATTTATGTGTGTGAAACATGAATCAGATAAAATCTAGATATTTATACTTAAAAATCAGGATTTATATGTTTTGGAAGGAAACAGTGTGGCATAGCTTTTTAAAAGAAGAGGTAAAAATATGTTAGTGTTTTAGAATTTAAAGAGATCATGTCACAAGTCAGTATCAGCTAAAAATCAGCAAAGATGGATTTGTAAATATGGCAGTCAAGATTATTTTCAGTGGACATTTTTCTTTTAGAAGGTTAGTGTTTCTTGTAGCAGATAGAGCAAAGCCATCTCCTGGGGATATTCTGAGGACATCTTGGCTTGGCACTGGTCCCTTCATGCCTGTAATGATACTGAGGTTTATGAGTATATCTTCTAATACGCTGTTATGCTGATGTAACCAGGTCAGTTCACGGACAAGTTCTCATATACTTTATCACACAGGTCAGGGAGCAAATGAAGATTTGGCGAGCTAATTCTGAAAGACTGTTCATCACATACTTTCTGAAGCAAGATGGAAGTGGTTGTAACCATCTCAAGCTACAGAAACTTTCCTTTCCATTATTACTCCCTGAAGGAAAGCCATAGATTTGCTGATTTCTAATACTCAATCTCTTTCCCTATTTCTTATTATAAAGATTAAGAAAAATCACTAGGACAAGAGTTTTTCTTACTTTTCACTATGATAACCAAATTGTTCTAGACCTGTGAAAGCCAGGATCTGGGAAATGCTTCTTCTCCATTGAAACCTTTAGAGCAGCAGTATTCAAGGTTCATGGCTTTTCAGACTACATCACTCTGTCATAGACAATAGCGCTAGAACATGTGGAATCGTCTCCAAGAACAGAATGTTCTCTGACACTTGATTACTGTTCCTTTTTTTTCTTTAAAAAAAAATAACTGCCTATGCTCAATTTCAAACTCTAGAAACTGTTATCTTTAAGCTCTTATTTTTGTTTCTTTCTACTTGTCTTGTTCTTGATAAATACCATCAGAGAAACTATAAACTGTGATAATCCTTGTTTTAGGAGATCAAGAAGAATATTTCTTTGGAATATTACCTAAGAGTAAAATAAAAGTAAGACTTGTTTAACGTACCCAGTTCTTATTGGGAATTAAGATTGTGGCAAAAGAATTGAAAGTATGAAGATAGCAGAAGTAATATCCCTCCCTTATGCTACCTTGCCCATCAGGAGATAAACCATATAAAAGGTCTAATATTATGAGTTCATTCATATTCACAAATGATACAAATATATAGTGTATCTTAGCATTTACAGACCTAGAATAATTGAACATGATTTCCTTCTCTTCTCTTTTGAAAAAGTTTAATGTATTTTCATTTAAATATTGCTTGTCACTGTTATGGATCATTGGATATATATATATATAATATGTATATATATGACAAATAGTGAGACACATCTTTTGAACAATTGCAAAATACTCAGATTACAATTTTTGAAGTGTAACTTCAAAATTAAGTGAACGTCAGACTATTCTGACATACACTAGCTGCAGAAGGGACTCACTGAATGTTAAAGAGTTCAAACTTTTTATGTGCTTGTTTGGTAAATCTCTTATTTTTGATCAGGGAGAGGGTTGTGTTAGCTTTCAAGGGGACTGATTTCTGCTTGTTGTGTTGTATTTGTATTTTCTGATGCTTAGATCATGCTCCATCAGAGGAATAAAAGTAAAAAAAAAGATGGAAAAGAAGAAAGTATAAAGGTACAAAGAGAGGAAAAGGAAGGTGAGGAAGGAGGAAAAGAAAAGAAGAGAAAGAATGAGGAAAAGAAAGGGAAGGGAAAGGAAGGGAAGGAAAGTACAAAATAGAATGATAGGAAAGATCCCTATCAAGGAGACAAAACTTAATGTTCTGGGGAAATAGTATGAACGGTACAAGGAAGTAAGTATTGAAGGGAGGAAGAGAAATGTTTCAAAATAGAATGTTTAAAATTCGAGGACAGGTCATGAAGGTGAAGGGCAGTGGAGGAGAATTACAAATGGTTAAGTTGGTTTTTAAACCTATGGTGACTGAGAGGATCTTGGTGTTAGAAAGAGACAAGTGAAGAGAGAATGTGTATGCTGTGCAGAACATGTGTCTGAAGTTCTTAGGACCTTCTAAGAGAATAAGTGAAGCAACAGAGACATACAGGGAATTCTCCTGCAGAGTTCTCTGCTCAGATGCATTGTGATATGGGAAGGATTTTTGGTTGGCTTGGGCCTGAAATACTTCCAAATAAATACGCCCAGTAAATTTGTTAACCTAGGGATAAACAGCAAGTGAAAATGTTGAATATGAAGAGTGGGAGAGCTGGTTGGAAAAAGTATGAGCATAAAATATTATTGGTACATTCATTACCTGATGTCATAGAACACACCCATTCTTATCTTGAAACCCTTGGCATTATACTTTGTTCTGGTTTGATCAGTTACACCACATGTCTATTTCTCTGTTTTGGCCAATACCAAGGCTTGAATGTAGGGTCTCAAGCTTACTTGGCTTGCTTGTTTGGCTGAATCTCTAACACTTGAACTTCACTTGTAGTCCACTTCCAGGTTGGTTATTTTGGTGCTGAGTCTGGAAGACTTTCTCTTGGCTGGCTTTGAACTATTGTCCTCTAGATTGCAGCCTTTTGAGTAGCTAGGATTACAGGTATGAGACACTCACTGGTTTTCTTTCTTTAGCACATTGATTTAACAGTTTGAATGTGGCAATTTTGGCAGCAAAATCAATTTTGATTCTTTTATCAGCAGTCATACAACCAGACTGTTATCCATCACTCGAAAGAAACTCATCCTGTAAGCTTAATTACTTATGCCTGCCTTGTCTTTCCATTTACTGTTCTGAGGAAATGAGTATTTAGAAAGTCTGAATGTTTCAATATTATGCTCATCACTACTCTCACATGTTATGATATTTGTTCCTTTGAAAGCATAATCCTTTAAGTCAAAACACTACTGGTCCTCAAGAAAGAGGGGGGTTGACATGAAAAGGATCATTTTAGACTTCTTTCACTGTGAGGATGCCCTCTGCAAATGCATGTTAATCACAGTATCAAAATAAACACACTTAATTGAACAGTATTTCAATCAATAAAATCATTGACTGAGTACCACTGGTGCTCACTTGAGGTAAACAAGTGATTTAATAGTCTCACTTCCTCCAGGCCTCTTTGGTATGGCCATCAATAGCTAACTCTTAAATCGGAACTGGCAGTGACCAAAAGGGCTCATCAAGCAACCCAGCTTGACCTCCTGAGGTGTATTATTGCCTGATGTCGTACAAGCCACTTCTCATTTCCATCCTGTGACTCCTGCAATCGTGTTCCATAATTTGAAGCCCAGTTTAGGAAAGCACACACAGACAGGCACAAGTGCTCACATACTCACAAACATACTTTATATAAGAAAGATTAAGTATTAGGGGAAACATTTATTTACTGTATTCTAATCTTAATGTTTACTTCTTTAATATGGGCTACTTGTTTGTGAAGGTAGAAAAATGGAGAAATGGAGTTTGACACTGACATAGCCACATATTTCAGGATTTTGGATTGAATCTAATACACAGAAGTGTGATTTGGGTCTCTTGTGAAATTCTGTCCATATCTAAACTTTTTAATAGAGACCTAAGTAATTATTTTATGCATCTGTGTTGTACTTTAGGATATTGGGGTGAAGTTTGCATGCCAAATACATGCCATGTAGAATTCTGAATATTTGAAGTTCTATGGCCATTGGTTTCTAGAGAGACTGTGTGTGTGTTTGTGTGTGTGTGTGTGTGTGTGTGTGTGTGTGTGTGTGTTTAGCAACATGGCAGACACCCATCACACTGATCTTGAGAGAATTCTGTACATGAAGTTCAGTAGTAGTCAACTAAAGAAATTCAATTTCATGAGTGAAGTTTAAGATTTTTAAAAAATGTATGGGTACCAGGGAATGAATCTGTACAGGTCAAATTAAATCTGGTGTGAGAACTTGAATCAAATACATCTTAGTTGTTTACTAGAGCATTTTATTAACTAGAGATGAGTGATCAATACTTTTTTCTTTTTGCCATTCCTGAGGCTTGAACATTGTCCCTGGGCCTGTTTATGTTCAATGCTAGCTAGCTCCCACCTGAGCCAAAGCACCATTTCCAGCTTTTTCCAAGTAGCTTATTAGAGATAAGAGACTCGTGGACTTTTCTGTCTGGGCTGGCTTCGAACCACACTCCTCAGATTTCAGCTCCTGAATAGATAGGACTACAGGCATGAGACACTGTCATGAAACTTAAAGAATTTTCTGCAGTCATTAAAATTATAACACTGACTACTCATAATCACACTGTAAACCTATTTGTGACCAGTTCATTCAGTGATGATCAGAAATATTAACTGTTGGGGAAATCTAGAAGGTGAAATCTATGATGTATCAATATTATTCTGAATTGTTAGATAGACCTTTCAGTCCTGTACTTCATCCTAGCCGAACTCAATTTCTATCCATTAAATGACAGAATCAGACTTTATATATATATATAGGCTGACTGTAGTTTAACCCCTTTGCTCTTTAAGGCATAGATGTAGCTCTGCCCTCTCTGCAGTTTTTTTTTTCCTAGCCATCTCTTAGACACTAATAATATAAGGGTGTTGACACCAATATGCTATCGTTTCTGGCAGAATCTCTTTCTTGTTTGGAAAACATCAACACTAAGAGTCTGATCATCTGTAGTGACATCTGAGCCACTGAAGGCTTAATTGAAGGTAAATGAGTTCTCTGATTATCTAGGACTTTCCTAAAGAGTTAAACACACACACACAGACACGCAGACACACACACACACACACACACACACACACACACACAGAGACACACGGGGACACACACACACACACACACATACACACACACACACAGAGGATCTAGTTCTACTCTGGGAGATTGTGTGATTTTGTTTCCAGGCATAGCTTAGAAATAAGGCTTTTGGAAAACATTCCTCTTATATTACCCATCCAGGCCCTCCTCTTTGATCTCAAGTGTCCTCCTTTCCCTTGGAAATAATTGTGTATCCTTTAACATCTTCTATGGCTCTGAATCTGCCATCATCTCCATGATTAAGAAGCTCAGTGAGACTGTCAAATTGACTTCCAAGAGAAGGGGAGTAAAAAGCTTGAGTCTTTCTTGCTCATAATTTGAAAATGACTATAAAGACGGGATGAAATGAATCTTGTAGTTGTCTATATGTAGCTTTTTATTTATATTTTTCCTTGAGTGATTCATTTAAGCAGATGGACTAGTACTGAACAGTGAGCATTTCATAGAACTGATTTTTCATTTTGTTCATGCAAGCATCTTTTACATAGGTTTCACATGGTTTCCTACTCCCACTTAGATAAAAAAACGTGAACTGATATAGGTTAAACTTATAAATGAACATCCCTGTCATGACTTACCGTTGATAAATTACCTTCCCTTATCGTAACCTGGGTGGAAAAACCTTTAGAAAAATAAGCTAAAATTAATATTCAAGGAAAACTCTGAGATGAACAGCTACCTTGAGGTGACCCACACTTGCTTTAAAATTGAGATCACATATATATATTTAGTATATCTATTCTGAACCTTATGTGTCATGGCTAGTTTAGGCTTTCTTCCATCTCAGTTTGATATTCCATAGTTTGTTACTTAGATACTTTAATGTATTTTATAAAGTGATCATTTATAATCTCTTCTCCTCTCTGTATGACACGACATTGATCTTGTGTATGATTTACCTTGCTTAGCCAGATCTTCCAATTTCTAGATGAATTTCATTGTTCTATGTAGGATTAAGTGACTCATCCAAGAACCAAAGTTCTTAAGTTTCCTCATAAGAATGTCATCTGTCAATACTCTTTAACTTAAGTTATTTTCTTGGCAAGATGCTTTAGGTAACTCAGCATCCAGAACATTTGATTACTTGACTATTTCCCTGTAATTTATATGTATATAGAAAAGGACAAAATGGAAAATCATGATTCTATTTTCACTGAATAAACTCTATGAATCAGGCATTTCTTTTTTTTCTTTTTTAAATATATTTTTATTGTAACTAATAGAAGGATAACATTATATTCGCCAGATAGAAGGTGCATTACTTCATGTTGCTACCCCTTCTCATGTTTTTATTTCCATTTCCCTCCCCTCAGTCATTTCTATATCTCAGTATTTTAGAAAGAAGATCAGAGAAAAGCTGGTTAAGTCGTTTTACGATACCTGTAATAGGAATACATGCAATGAATAAAATCTGTAAAATAAGAAAATTATTTCCAAATTTTATCAAAATACTTGTTGCTTATTTTATGGTATGAAGTATGAAGATAAAATAGCTTTTATTGATCTGAGTTAATTGCTAATTTAGTATAAATACAATAATGTAAAACATGATCAATATTTTTGGATGTTTTGATGGACTATTTAATTGAATTGCAAAATGTTGATTGTATTATAAAACCATATATTCTTTTTTTAACAGCCAGTTGAGTGTGAATCTAAACTATGTTGTATATCTGGAAGCTTGGTAAGTGTAGTCATAGTTTTATATTGAACTGATAGTATTTATTTAGGTTAAAAACCAAAACCTTCTAAATCCTTGCGTTTTGTCATAGGTTTTAAGTCCTATGAGAACTAGACCACACATTTTTTTTAAGCTGTTTTGTTTTCAGAAATGTTAAGCTGCTAGTGATTAACAAAGATTAGTGTCTTGGATGCAGTGTGGTTATCAAAGAACTTACCCTGAGGACATCTCCAGTCTAAGGAGAATTTCTGCAATTCTGTCAAGGACACAAACTCTAACATTGTGTTCACTTCATTTAACAAATGACATTTGCTTTATGAATGAATACTTGATGACGCTGTGTGTAAAGACCCTGGTGAAAAATTTCACACCATAGGTAGTCTGGATTTGCTATTGAGATATTGGACTCTTTGTTTCAAGTTAAATGGTGTAAAGAATTGATATGGTTTTGCATATTTGCAGTAATAGTAATCAGATTCTATTCTCAGTATAACCATGAGAAGAAATGATGGTAGAAGTGGCAACATAGAAAAATAAACTCAGTATGTAGCAAGGTTCACACTTCCTTTTTCTTCCAAACTTTCTACTTTGTTGTATGCTATCCCTTAATTATATACAGATTCTGAGAAATATTTTAGGTTTAATTCTCCATTGCCCCCAAGTCTCATTAAATCTTTATAAAATGTAGAATTTTATGAGTGAAAGTTACCACTTGCCAAATCAGGGCCCAAACCTAGAAATGAACCTAAATATACACTTTTTTCTCCTTTGTACTAGAAGATTTATCTAATCACTTCAAATCCTTACTTTTTTGAAAACTGATGACACATGTAAAAACATGACTTTTAACCTTCAGCAAGAACAAATAGTTTACTGTCTTCCTAAAGCTATTTCTTTTTATCATAACTTTCGCATAACAAGAAAGAAGTGAATGTTACCATCATAAGGAAGGAAACACAGCTGATCCCTCTGCCAACCAAGTCTTTTTATAGGAAGGTTAAATGAGGACATTCTTCATTCGTGCACGCTTCCACTTGTGCCATTCCTCCAGCCCCCTTTTAGTTTGTTAATTTTGATGAAAGTTCTTGTTTTAGTCTAGGTGAATCTGAGCTGAGCTCCTCTTACTTGTACTTTCTTGTGTTGTTGTGGGAGATGGCGGGTAGACACAACATGGGATTCAGCCTTTGTAGAATGTAGAATGATAGGTTACAGGCTGTGCCCAGTTCCTGTTTAGGATAGAATCCTGTGGACTTTGCAACCCAGGTTGACTGTGTGTTGCAGTCAACCATCTCTACCTCTTAACGTTTGCTATGGTCTGGCTAAAAATTTCTTGGTTTGTCTACAAAATGCCTCTTGAAGGCTTTGGAATTCACAGAAACACTAGACTTACCTATCCTGTCTATATTTCCATGACAAGAGATGAAGTGTGAGGATGTACCTTCCAATGAATGATAGTTGACTTAAACTCCAGCAAAGAATATGGTCAAATGGCAGCCTCCATTCTCAAGTGCATGAAAAAGGGACATCTACAATTAGTGAAGCTACTTAAATACAATGTTTAAATACAGTGTTCTTGGCAAAAAGTATCAGTTTGTTTCATTTGAACTGAAGCTTTAATTCTTATATCAGATGATTCTAGTATAAGTTAAGCCATAGAAAAGTGATTTGTGGCTGGGAGTTTGGCCTAGTGGTAGAGTGCTTGCCTAGCATGCATGAAGACCCGGGTTTGATTCCTTGGTACCACATACATAGAAAAAAAAGCCAGAAATGATGCTGAGGCTCAAGTGGTAGAGCTCTAGCCTTGAGAAAGTCCAAGGACAGTGCTCAGGCCCTGAGCTCAAGCACAGTACTGGCAAAATAAAAAGTGATTTGAAAAAAAGAAAGTGATTTGCTTTCTTAACCAAATTTCCACAACATTATCAGTGCTATTTATGAATAAAGGAACATATGGAAAAGCTGAGACACAGGTAGACATTTCTCCCTTCCTTTCTTTTAGAAGGACATTTTGGCCAGAAGTTAATGGGTATGATAGTTAAAGATTTGAAATCACATTAACTTTTTAAATTTTTTTTTGCCAGTCTTGGGGCTTGAAATCAGGGCCTAGGCACTATCCTTGGGCTTGCTCAAGGCTAATGCTTTACCACTTGAACCACAGCGCCACTTCTGGCTTTTTCTGTGTATATGATATTAAGGAATCAAACCTAAGGCTTTGTTCATGTTAGGCAAGTATTCTAACACTAGACCAGGTTCCTGGCTGTTTTTATTTTTTATTTTTCTTCCTGTCCTGGGGCTTGAACTCAAAGCCTAGTCAGTGTTCCTGACTGTGTGTGTGTGTGTGTGTGTGTGTGTGTGTGTGTGTGTGTGTAAGGCTTGCTTTCTACCCCTTTAAGCCATAGTACTATTTCCAGCTTTTTCTGAGTTTACTGGAGATTAGAGTCTCATGGCCTTTCCTGCCTGGGCTTGCCTGGAACCACTATCTTCGGATCTTAGTTTCATGCGTGATTAGAATTACAGGCATGAGCCACAAGTGCCAGCTATGTATATACTAGTTTTGACTCTTAATTCTGTTCCTTATATTTTTGAAAAGCAAACCTATCAAACTCTATTGCAAATTTTGATTTTTGTTATTATATAATCATTAAATCAGATCTACGCATGTAATCTCAGAACTCAGGAAGTTAAGGCAGGAGTTTAGCTTGTGGCTACACAGTAATATGTTGTCTTAGAACAAATAAATAAAACAGAATAAGGGTAACATGTAGTACGTGATCGTTAAGAAAAATGAAGTTATTTCTTGGATCAAAATTTATTGTGATATCTTTCCTGAGTATTTCTAAATTTGCATTTCTAGTGGAAAAATACTACAGATATATGAGACTAGGATTTGTAGTTGATGTATGTATTTTATAATGTTCAAATCAGGGTAACCATTGTTAGCAGCTCCTTTTTTCCTTTAATTTTCTTTTTAAGGGAAGGGGCTTTGTATTGAACCCAGGATCATTCTAACCATATATTATACCACTGAATTTTACCCTATACCCCATACTACTTTCTTGTACTATTTTGAAATATACACATATCTACTCATATAAACCTTACTCATAGTAACCCTAGTGTCAGAGACCGCTTTTGATTATTTTGTGATAATTTCCTGGGAAGAGAATTGGTAGTTACAGAACAGGCATTAATTAAAACATTTTGGCAAATTGCACTCTAGCTACATTGAATCTATTTACATTAAAGCAGAAGCACCATGGAATGTCTACACCCTTGCCAAATTATGGGCTTATTCTATTAAATATTTCCTGATAATGAATGAATATACTTACAACTATAAGATTCGAGTTCTTTTTCATCAGAAGCTTCATATTTCAATAAATTATATATTCATATACTTTGCATGTTTTTTTCATTGAAATGTTTGTCCTTTATTGCTTTTTGCATAATAAAGGTGTTTATTAAAGATATGCTCACATATCAGAGCTATTTTCTTCACACATGACATAAGCATCTTACCTAAATTTGTATGTCATGTAATTTCAGGGTGTTTCCATATAGGGATGTTTTAGGTACTAGGTATACCCAAGTTATGAGTATTTATTATAATATCTACATTTTAGATCTAAGTAATAGAAAGTATTTTTTCTACCAGTATTATTGTTTTCCTTAGTCAAACTATCAGGATGATATAAAGAAAATCTTGGTTAGGCACTATTATCTTCAATGTATGTCATAAATTGAGTTACCTTATTTATTAAAAATTGAGTCTAATAATCTATTTGGCATTTGATTATTGTTGCCTAAATAGCTGAACATTCTGTGAACTAACACAAAACACTATAGAAATCACCTAATGAGAACTTGTCAAATGATGACGTTGAGTTGAAATGTTTTAATCTTTGTAATTATTGTTTCTCTTTGTTTTCAATCATCACTGTGGAACCTTTGCAATTTCTTTGTGGAAAGTAGTGTGTTTTTTTCCCCTTTGTAACAGTTCAGCTCAGCATTGTTGCAACTATGTCCTGTTTTATGAGCTAGCGATGTGAGTCCTTCCTTTGCCTGTCACTGGGTCTTCACACCCTTTAACCTATGACACTATCATCATTTTGTTTTCTGGATTCTGTGCCATACTTTGCAATGAGTTAGGCCACAGAATATCAGAGTTTTGGCTTTACATAGAAATTATCAAAGAAAAATTTACTCACATAGGTGTAATTTTCTCAATGCCTACTGATGTCATTGAAAGTCAACATGGAAATACTTTGTTATTTTCATCTTCATTTGTTTCTGTTGGCTTGATGAACAGAAATAGAATTTAATCATTCCTTTTCTTCTTTTCAACTGTCTTATAATATAACTTGTTCTGCATCTCTCCTTCCCTTCAACAACCAAATAGTTTCTCTTCCTTTTGCTTGCCATTTATCAAAACAGTTTACAAATGCAAATAAACAAACACATGTATACTTATAAATATCGTGACCAATGTCACCCTTTTCAATATTTTCAGTCATTCATCCCCTATCCACCAAACATTCCCCAAACATTTCTTAATTTGGTATGATATACACAGTAGGTTTTACATCTGTTAGTCTATGCGTTCACTGTAGATTGCATGTCTGACTTGGAGATCAAGAACTAGAAAGGTTGCAATGGCATTGGCGTGGGTAAGTAGGTAAAGTCTTTTACGTTGGGAGAGCAATGTGACTCCTGGAAATCATTTAAATGAAATTGCTAATGTATTTTCTTGAAATACATTTTTGTCTCAAATCCCAGTTTGTTCTATGTAGATTCCTGAGTGCATACAACCATCTATTGATTTTTAAATAGTGAAATCATCAACTTTCAAACTATTCCATTATGTTGTTAATATTGTTGTGCTTTTGGAAAAGCACATCAAGATCTGAGTATATGTTAATAGGAATGACTTTTTCCTTTGCTATCCAAAGACATACGCGCCTAATCTAAGTCCAGACATCACCATTATAGATCCTTATACTGTGCATGCCTATGATCTCCTTTTCTCTTCTTCATTCTAACATTGTGTTTTCTTGTAGCCTATTGCGAAGAGAAGCAGAATGTAAATTGCTAAATTAAAAAAGAAGTTGGTATGTCTATTATATACTCCCAAATTAATATCATATTTTCCTCTGCATTTATTTAATTGACCGTAGCATGGCTTATTTCTCCAAAATGGTGAAGGAATTTACCATGATATATTCATATTTAATCAATACACATTATGGCCAACTCTTAATTCAGGAACATGAAGAACTATCAAGCATGAATTTCCGGGCAGAAATTTAATGATCCCCCCAAAAACTTACTAAATGATACTGTACCTCAGAGCTAGCAGGCTGGTCACTATTAGTAAACTATGCATTACCACTCCAGTCCTCATGGCATTGAAAGCCAATAGAAGAAAAGCAAGAAACCATTTGTGTACAGTCATGGCAAGTGTGTTGTTAGAGGTGTGCAAACATTCTCTTGAGTACAGCAGACATCAGAGAAGGTGGCCAATGGCCAGAGTGAGACAAGGTTGCCAATCGGGGACTTCAACTAATTCTTGGAAGCTGTAATCCAGACAGGAAATCTTTAAGGAGACTGCATGTTCAGAACGGGGCGGGGGGCAGTCCTCACTGAAAAGCAAAAGGCTGCATGTGCAATGAGGTGACATTTGAGAGCTCTTTGTTTTGCTGGAGGTAGTGAGATGTTTGGACTCAAGTAGATCTCATTCTATTCTGATGTTCTTTATTTCAAGGCCCTTCAGAGAGGGATGTGTTTCGCTACAACTCATACAGATAACCAAACAGACAACGGGCAATGAGGAAAGTTTTTCCAAGTATAGAAATGTGAGAAATACACAAACAGTTTAGGAACAGAAAAGAAAAAAATGAGATTTTTTTCACACCCTATCTTCAAGTACAGATGGGGTATACCCCTGTGACCTGTGGTGAGATTTTTGGGGTAACAGTCACTGTAAAATAATTCTATCTCTGTAATAACTTCCCAGCTTGACAGGGACTCTGGTGTGAAGTCTGAACCAGTTTTGGTTTCTCCTATTAATTAACTGCTTCTCCTAATCCGGAAGTAGCCAGGCTCAAATGAGAAATACACTTGGGCTTAAATTATGAAGACAAATAGAAAACAGCTTCTCAGGAATGCAAGGCTGATTTGTGACCTAAGTATTTCTCACAAAGCAAAATTATTTCACAACTAATTTGATGAAACCATTAAGTATTAACATTTTGGAAACCTTCCAAATAATGAAAAGTGTGGTACAGATCAAGATGCATTATATTCATTCAGAAGCCAGTTCGTTGAATGGTAACTCCTTTGTAAAACTAATTAAAGGTATTTTTTTAGTTGTTAAAATTTATGCATTATAAATTTAAATTTGAAAAAAATGTGTAACTTCTTTCTCAAACCATAACTCTATTTTCTTGGCTTTCATGCTGCTATCCATTGCAGAAGCTATTCCTGTATTTTTATGCCAAAGTATTGCATTAGAGAGAAGAGTTCAACTAGGCAACACAGGACTTTATGAAGTAAGGGTGTGGAGGAAAAAGCTGTTTTGTGTGCTGTTTTATTTAACCTGCCCTTGGTTTTAATCACTGCTCATTTTGTTACCATTTTCCTATGTATTTTATTAAGTGAAATTTCTCCCAGGTGGGAAGGACTGAATCCTAACTTCACATTCCTGGCAACAATAGCTTAGTGATGTATGTTGTCTTGCTAGAGAGGTCTTGGTGATGAACCATTAAATAAAATGATCTGCCCCCAGGTCAGAGAGTTGGTTGATTGCCAAACAGTAATCCACTACAATTAACTATCAAAGATTTGTGCACTCCATTATTCTAGGAGACAGGACTGCAGCCATCTGAGAAGAAGTGGTGATTGATTATCAGGCTGAGATCGTGTTTGGAGATTCCTATAAATAGTTAAATGCATTGTTATAACGTTTAGAAACCTCAACATTTACTCATATTGCATTTTAGTTTCATTAATCTATTTACTTCCAAGATGAAAATTTAAAAGAATTTTTATGTGATCTTCACTGAGGGTAAAAACACTTAATATCTTTCCTTGATAGAACAAAATGGGATAAAAATAAATAAATAAATATTCTCTTAGAGTTTGAAAACATATTGAATCAAAATGATACAAATGATTCTTTTCTTTCTACATTTTAGTGAGGCTTTAAAGTTGTATAAATGAGGCTAAAGTAGAAAGAAACTGGAAAACCATATAGAAACATTTTCTGACCTCCTGTGCAAGAAATAGAGTTTAAAGACTAAGATTTTTATTTTTAAGATTATATTGTGCTAAACATGCATTATTATTTTAGTTACAGAAATCATAAATATAATTATTCAATACCTTTTTAGTTGTTTGTAAGTCGTGGGCTTGAACTCAGGGCCTGGGTGCAGTTCCTTGAGCTTTTTCACTCAAGACTATCACTCCCACTTAGCCACAACTCTACTTTCTTGTGGTGAATTGGAGATAAGAATCTCACAGACTTTCCTGGACCAGCTGCCTCCAAACTGTGATCCTCAGATCTCAGTTTCTTGAGTAGCTAGGACTGTAGACATGAGTCATGGGAATCCAGCAGTTACTTTATACTTTTAAAATACTGTTTTAGTAACTCAAGCACTTACCCAAGTTCACTAATAAAAATCTAAAGGTCATGCAATGTTTTTAACATTTTATTACAGAATACATACTGAGTTCATTAAACAGAGAATTGTTGCCTCAAATGTAGAGCATTTGCTTAGCAGTTTCAAGGCTATGAGTTCAAACACTCATACTGCCAAAGTTAGTCATTTTGACCAACTTTTTATCAGTTCTCCCAGGCACTTTTCCCCCTTAGATATCTACAGATGATCCTGACATTCAGTACAATCAATAGATATCCATATTAAGGTTAATAGTTAAGCATTCCAGCTGAAATAATATGATACCTGAATTGGAGCTTTTGAGTGTTACAAATTTCTTTATGAATATTAGTTCAATATTGAGTACTTCCCATATCCTGATGGGTGAGCATAAGGATACATGGTCAAACAAACATTTATTTAGATGCATGGGGTTTACAGTTGAGATAAACACTTAAGATCACCTATCTGATTAAAATTATGATGTGTGTGAAGACAGACATGTATGGAACTGTAAGCGGCGTAATGAAGTGCTTTCTTAATCTGAACAGCCAGGGAAGGTTCCTTGAATCAGAAAGGAGCATGGGGAGTTAAGTCACTCTGGTTCTCCATAGGAGAGCTTGGATTGATTTCCTTGGTTTCAACAGGGCAAGTATTGACCCAAGAGTGTTTAGGGAATTTGTAGAGGAATTGTTGATGTTCACAATGATAGGGAATTACTAAAGTCATTTATTAGATGGAAATAAGGCCATTAGATAAGTGCAATGTGTGAGTCCAACAGGAGAAAATGTTCTGAATCCCAGTTTCACTAAGCTGATGTTAATGTTAAGTGATTAAGCCTGTTTGTGTTTCTCAGACTTATGACTATTCTTAGACTATTTCATCCATAAAGAATAGTTTTAAGCATGATCTTTGTATTTATTAATATACCTATCAGATACATAAAGGGAAGATAGTATTTTCGTTTGGTTTGGTAATTTACTGAGAGCTTAATGGCATTAAAAAATTGTAACACCAGTAGAAATTTTCATTATGAAATGTGAATTGCTCTTAAAACATACTCACCAACTGTGAATTCATAGGAATTTTCTAGATGGCTACAAGCTTATGGCTTCATCATGTAATGTGGTCATGACTCAGGTTTTTCCGAAGTAATATTAATACCCAGTGCTGTATTTCTACATTCTTTTTGAAATTTCTCCTTTATATTTTGGTAATGACATTAATTTGTTTAAATTCTGTTGAAACAAATGTTTATATATTTTGTTTCAGTAGAGAAAAGGAATCATTTAAAAAAGGCTTGGATCTAATAGATATGAAACTACTTAAATAGCACATATGAGCAAAAGTCATTTAATATTCAAGCTGAATTATTACTTCATTCTCTGATCTTCGAATGTTTCACAGATTAAGCCTCTTGATTTTCAAAATAAATGAGGATCAAAAGCAAATGTCTGCTTTGACTACTGCCTGACCTCATACTCAAGGCAATCACTGTTTCTTATAAAGAGAAATGTGAGAGGAACCCTTTAACAATAGATCATTTGGAAAAATCTGCATTAGGTTGTCCTGTTTGACCTATTTAGTACTCGTATCATGGAGTTGAATAAGATAAAAATGGAAGGGTTACTTGGACAAAAATTACTTACAAATAAAACCATGATTTTTTAGAATGCTTTTTAGAGTTGTTCTGTCTCTCTGGAGGACAGCCAGTAGTTCAATAAAAACACATTGAGAGGCTTTACAAGAGAGTATTTTGTTTTAATAGATATCATCATGAATGAGTAAGACACCATTCCCACTAGTGTTACAGAGAAAGCATAACTAAGTTCTGGTCCAGAACACCCAATTATATTCTTAGATATAGATATAGATATAGCCTCTGATAGATTATAGGAAGTATGAAGTCTGGAAAAAAAGAAAAAAGTACTTATATGAATTGTTTCTCCATTAAAAAAAAGAACTCCTGGCAATAAAAAAAAATATACTGAAGTATATATTTGAGATTACTAGGAAAATGGACAAAAGTCCAGAAAGTCATTTGATAAAAGGAATTAATTTTTCTGTCAACTTTTTAAAGAAAAAATCAAAAGACAACATGAAAGCATTTTAAAAAATTGTAACTTTGAGGTGCTTATTTTTCACCATCTTTCAAATATGTGTCTACTATGAGAATTAGAATACATTAATAGGAACCTGCCATGTGCAACAAGATTATTGAAACATGATAAAACTAGATGTGTTTTCCTAAACTGAGATATTTGAATTACCAATTCTTACATCATTTATATGTTGAGCTCCAGGTATATATAGACAGTTTATATTTACCACCCACAAGTTATCTGTGTGCTATCCTTTTTAAGAGGGTCTAGAACTTTCTTGCAATTCATAACCATCTTTTATTCTATCCCCCAAAGCTATTTTACTCAGGGCGGTAATTTTCCAATAGATGTACTTTTAAGTTTTCTGCTTCTCTACAGGGATTAAAACAGTTTCCGCTCAACAGATCAGATCTAGCAAGTAATGAATGTGGAGAAGATGTATGAGGAACAGTCTAGCATCTGTTCTCTGTAAATGCTATCATGCTAAGATCTGTCCTTCACCCTTTCCTGCTGTGAGGTGCTAGATCAGAACTTTTTAATACTTCCTTTTCTATCTCTTTGCCATCTTTATAAAATCTCATTTCTTTCCCATTAGTTTACTTCACTCCAGACACCTTTGTGTTGGCAGTGGGGGGACATTTCATTATTTCCTCCTCCTTTTCTTCTTCTGCCTTCCATCATCAGGTCTACCTTTCATATATATATATGTATATATATGAAATATATATGTATATGTATTCATATATATAGTCAGTAATGAGGCTTGAATTTGGGCCTGGGTACTGTCCCTGAGCTCTTTTTGCTCAAGACTAGTGCTCTACCACTTTGACCACAACACTGCTACCGGTTTTCTGATGGTGAATTGGGGGTAAGACTCTCAAGTACTTTCCTGCACAGGCTGGCTTTGAACTGTGATCCTCAGATCTAGGCCTCCTGAGTAGCCTAAGCCACTAGCACCCAGCTTCATTCCTACTTGGAATGAAGCAGTACCACTGCTACTCAATGCCCTCCCCAGCATATTGTCTGATGTTTCTTCAACAATAAGGACTTAGAGATGACAAAGCAGGGTATATTTAGAATCATTGACAGTTGGCAAAGAATTTTGTTGTTGTTGTTGTTGCATAAAATAATTGTTGTGGAAGTGATACTGTGGCTAGTTATAGAGCACTAGTCTTTTGCTAAAGAACTCAAGGACAGCACCCAGGCCCAGAATTCATGCCCCACAACCAACAACTACAAAAACAATAACAATAAAATAATAATAATAATTGTTGTAAATAAGCATGTTGCTAGGAAAATCTCTAAAGTAGTATAGATGGTTGCTATCAAGGAAATACAGGAAAAAGAAAAAAATCAGAAATGTTTACATTTTTAGGAACTACTAATTATGAACATTTGTATGAATTCCATTAATAATTACTCATGTTGCAGTTTCTGATGTAAAAGTGCCCATAAATAATGCCTGCCAACAGACAAAATAGTTCCATTTGGATCGCAGTAATTTTTTTTAATGTTTAAAATATAGCAGCTAAAGTTTATATTTACAGGTTCATATTTTTATCATTTATTCCTATCATTATATGGTTAATTCTCAACGATATAAAGAAGACATAGGGAACATCGAGTATTTAGAATGCAACAGGGGTTTTCTCTCTTATTCTCACATTATTCTTCCTCCTTTTCCCCTTTTTAAAAATTATTTTTTCATGGTTAAGGAGTTTTATCAAGTTGTTTTCCATTCAACAAATCAGTTTATAAGTACGATGTACTTTGATCAATATTACCTTTTGCATTTCTCCCTAATTCCTCCCTACCCCATCCTTTCCCTTCATTTTCTCAATTTCAAAGGACATGCATTGACTGTTATGACTGTGTTTTCCTTTAACACCTCTCTTCAGCTGTATCCTCCCTTTCTTTTCACCCTTGTCCAAATTTTCAAGTATTAGCTTCCTAGTATTCACTTTGTTGGGTTACAAGTTAGTTTTTCTAAGGAGTCATATCATTTGGATTGTCCTCTGCAAATACCATATTAATAAGATTGCTTATGCTTGCATACAACTTTGTTGGGTTTACTTGTACATTTGTAAATTCATTGTAGTTTCCACATATGAGAGAAAACATGTCCATTGTCTCTCTGAGTCTGAATTATTTCTTTTAACATATTTTTCCCAGGTCCAACCATTTCTTTGCAAATAATGTAATATTCTTCTAATGGATGAGTAAAACACCGGTGTTTTTTTTAAAATTGAAAACTTTAAAAAATTTTTTAAGTTTTTAATTTTTTGTCAGTCCTGGGGATTGAACTTAGAGCCTGAACACTGTCCTTGAGCGTCCTCAAGGCTAGCACTCTACCACTTGAGCCACAATGTCACTTTGGCTTTTTGTTGTTGTTGTTCTCTGTATGTGTACTGAGGAATCAAACTCAGGGCTTCATGCATGCTAGGCAAGCATTCTACCACTAGGCCACACTCCTGGCAAGCAGTGGATATTTGTGTTCTTTTATATAAAGATTTTAGGGGGCTGTAAGTTTAGCCTAGTGGTAGAGTGCTTGCCTAACATGCACTAAGACCCGGGTTCAATTCCTCCATATCACATACATAGAAAAAAGCCAGAAATGGTGCTGTGGCTCAAGTAGTAGAGCCCTAGCCTTGAGAAAGCCCAAGGACAGTGCCGAGGCCCTGAGTTCAAGGCCCAGGACTGGCCAAAAAAAAAATAGCCAGAGGTGGTATGGTGCTGTGGCTCAAGTGGTAGAGCTCTAGTTTTGAGGAAGGTCCAAGGATAGTGTTCAAGACCTAAGTTCAAGTTCTAGGACTAGCAAAAAAAGAAAAAGATTTTAGGATCACATATTTAAAAAAGCTACATAGAGAAATAGAGAATGCTGATTAATTGATGATGGAGTTTCTCAGATTGTTCTATTTGGGCTGGCCTTGACCTATGTTCCCCCAGTTTTCATCCTATTGTGTGTGTAGCTAGGTTGACAAGAGTGAGCCCCCACCATCAGCATGAGGCTACCTTGAGATATTCTTGATATAAGTGGGTTACCATAGTTGTGAAGTAAAGTCATAAAATCTCCATTCTATGGTCTTTTAAAAACAGTTTTCTTAAAGGGGTGCCAGTGACTCACTACCATAATCCTAGAGACCCAGGAATCTGAGATCTTAGGAACATGGTCCAGAGACAGCTGGAACAGGGAAGTCCATGAGACTCATCTCCATTTAACCACCAGAAACCAGAAGTGTCTCTGTGGCTCAATGTGGTAGGAATGCTAGCCTTGAGTGATAAAGCTCCTGGGACAGCTCCCAGACCCTGAGTTCAAGGCCTTAAAAAGGGAGGTGGCAGTGTTCTTGGCAAATTTAAGAAAAGCAATGATCTAATCCGAGACTGGAATATACAAGAGGTATCACTTGAAATTTTATTGCCAGTTTACAGTTGAATGTGGAAACAGTGATTGCTCTAGAGGACCCTTAGTCTAAACTTGCAATTCTGTCCATTTTCACACCACCTAGTTTCCGTGACATCTGGGTTTCTGCAACTTTGTCCTTATTTCTGATCAACTGTTATTTTTTTTCTTTTTTTGACCTTCTAGTAAGCAACATTGTTGCTATAGTTTTAAAACAGAAGCTTTTCCTTCCACATAGTGAGTTAAGCATTACCTCCCTTATTGTTTCAACTTTTGGGGATTTCTCACAATAGGTTCCAGACCTAGGTTAATTAACAACTCTGTTAACACCTCCTTCAGCTCAAGTGGTTCAAATACAGCCTGCTGAGACATTATTTCTTAAAAGGTGAAGACTAATGATCCAACTTTCAGGCACCATCTAAGAGGCCAGTTTTCAATCTCGTAAAAAATTTTAAGTCAAGGAAGCTCAACATAGAAAGTCATGAGGTGTCATAAAATACAATTCCGGATATAGTTGGTAGGAATTGCTCGGGCATTTGGTAATCTGAAAGACAAGTTAATAGTAATTCCACCTCATTTAGTTTTGTTTAAGGTACTTGAGAGCTATGCTTAATAGACCATAAAAAGTATAACTTAAGACACTACTTGTGCATAGTTCTATGAGAAAATCAGTTTTAAAAATCATACAAATGTTACACAAACCTCACATAATTTTCTAAATGAAGATAATTTTGATTGCAGAAAATGTTAGGTGAGCCAAATTTCTTAAAATACATTCATCAGAGAGGTAACAGATGCGTTTATTTCTTTTTTAATGTATTTTTATTGTAATTAATAGGAGGGTTACATTATATTCTCCAGATAAAAGGTGCATTACTTCACATACATTGATACCCTTTCTCATATCTTGGTCCCCATTCCCCCCACCCCCATCCCTCTCTTGTTTTCCCTCCTTTGGTTATTTGAAATTGGATAGAGTTTATTTCTTTTAAATGAGTTGGATAATATTTAAATGTAGTTTTACTCAAGTAGTAGCATCCTATGTGTGTAAGTTGTTGTATACATCTTAAATGGAATATTTTTATTTTTCTGTCAAACAACCTTAGGATATAATCTCAGTAGAAAATTAACTTTAAATGTCATGGGACCAAAACTGAGTAGCAGTTCAAAATGTAATATGCTCCAGTGTTTCTCTTCTGAATGGCTACCTATAAGGTTAAAAATGTCAGAACTTAGATTGTCACAAAAAAGGGGACAAAAGAAATTACATTATTCTCTGTCTGTTTCATTGTTAGGCAAATATTGTAAACTTCTATGTCCCTGTGATGTTATTTAATAATAAAAATAACCTGACAGTTTAACTCCCAAACTCAAAACAAACAAACAAACAAACGGTGACATGGCATTTAAATACTTCACTGAAGAGCATATTGATATTCATTGAAGAAGCAACATACAAACTTAACCTCACCTCAAATAGACACTTTCTTTGATACTTTCATATATGTCCTGGTCATAAGGAAAGAGCTATGTAGAATCACGAAAATATTACTAATATTTCTTATAGTTTCTGGTGAGCTGAAAGAATGCCTAGAATTCATATATGTTAAATATTATAGGTAAATATAAGAGAATTTTGCAAATGATTAAAAGTATATTAGCAACACTATATTCTTTAGAAATTTTGTCCAACAAACATTAAAGGAGAAGTTGCAATTTGGTAATCTAAGGCAAAAGTTTTGTACACATAATTGATACTCTTTGTTAAGAAATTTTCCTTAATGTTCTGATTGCTCAGTCTAGCAAATATTTCAGTGCCTCTTTTCTGAAGTATTAATGTGACTTTTCAGTAGGTGGTTTCCAATAGCCTAATGTCAACCCATTTGTGTTGCCATCGTAGAAATAAACAATTATTCAAAGGTAGCACAACTTGGATATTTAAAGTGATCCCTTTCATGACATGCAGACACGATTATGTGCAGCACAAATACACAAATAACATTTCTTTGAGCGTTTATCCAATTTCTTGTATTGTCTGAAAAAGACATTATTGCATTCAAAAATCATAGGAAATGAAAGATATTAAAGCTTGTATCCTTCATTATCAATAAGAATCTTATGAGATTTATACCAAGTCTCTCTATTTCCATATGGGTGGAGCAATGTCGTTCTTTCTGATCAGAGCATAGAATTCCATTGTATATGTAAACCATGTTTTCTTGGTCCATTTATCCACTAAGGCACATTTGGGATGATTCTATATACCAGTGCTGGTCAACGCTGCAATGAATATAGTTGTGCTGGTAGCTTTAGTGTAGCCTGGTTTGTAGTCATTTAGATAAATGGTCAGGAGTGGGAATGTTGGGTCATAGGGAAACTGTGCATATAGTCTTTTAAGAAACTTCCACACTGCTTTCCACAGTGGTTGAACCAATTTACATTCTCACCAACTGTGTAATAAAGTTTCCTTTTGGCCACATCTCCATCAGCACTTGTTACTGTTTGTTTCCTTGATAATGGCCATTCTAACTGGGTGAGGTATTTTATTAAGTGAAGAAAGCCAGGCCCAAGGAAACATAAGTTGCATGGTTTCCCTCATTTTTGGTAACTACAATGTGCCTATAAATCTATAAGGAAACATGCTGAAAGAACATAATAAATGAAAGGACATATAATTGAAATAAGTCTCTAGGCATCCACAGAGTAAGACCAAAGAGGATCCAGTTCTTAGGTGAGGATCACATTGGCACAATATCTATATGCATATGATCTTATCAAATAATATTTATTGAAAGGAACTCCAGGAAATGGAAACAGGAGGTTTTGTTGTTGATTTATCTATTTTTTGTTTCCTTTTCCTTTTTTTTGTTTATTTATCTGTCTTTGGGAGAGTAAGAGGGGGCACAGAAATAGTGGGATGAAGGGTGAAAAAATACATTAGTAATAACTCATGATTGTTGAAGCATTATTTACCATAGCTAAGATTATAGACTCAAACCAGATACCCCCCCCCATAGATGAATTGTCAAGAAGGCGTGGCACTTAGATACAATGGAATTCTATGCTGCTATCAGAAAGAATGACATCACCCCATTCGTAAGGAAATGAAAAGACTTGGAAAAAAAAACATATTAAGTAAAGTAAGCCAGACCCAAAAGAATACAGGCTCCATGGTTTCCATCATTTGTAATAATTAGTACGCATCTAGGATTCTCCTAGCAGAGGATCACAATAGCTCAAAAGCTATGTGCATATGGTCATATAGGATGAGGTTATGTGAAATAAACTTCAGGATATGGAAACAAGAGATTTATCTTTGTGATTGTTGTTCTTAATGTACTATGTGAAGTGATTTTTTTTCTTTTTTTTTCCCCTTATGGTTTATCTCATCTTGTTACTGTATCTGACTTTGGTACCTGGTGTATTGTATGGGAATTTATTTATTTATTTGAAAATGGGAAGGGAAGGGGAAAAACAAGATGATTGGGAGGGGTGGGAAAGTGGGAGAAAAACATGGGAAGGGATATCAATATTCAAGAAGTAATGTACTCACTACATGACAAATGTAACTGCAATATCCTTATACATGACAATAAAATACAGTAAAAATAATTAGCTAAACAACCTGTGGGTGGGGATAGGAGAAAAAAAATCATAAAGAGCAAGGGAAAGGTTGACACTGTTCCAAAAGAAATGTACTCATTAATTGACTTATGTAACCAGAAATGCTGTTTATATAATCTTCATAATAATAATAAGTAAATGAAAAAAATAATATATAAAGTAACCTATAGAGGTAAAATGTATCACATAAAAGCATACATGCTAATTTATTCTCTTTCTCTTTTCTACATGGAATGGCGTATATCAGTCAAAAGAAAACAGAGGATAATATTAAGAGCAATTCATTTAACCCATGATTTATTAACATAACCTATAATAACTATATGAGTAGTTTTAGAATTAAAATATGTTTTAACCATTTTGCAATTTCTATTAAAAGCAATGATTTATTATCTCAATAAGAATAAAAACTTCTGGGCCGGGAGTTTGGCCTAGTGGTTAAAGTGCTTGCCTAGCATGCATGAAGACCCGGGTTCGATTCCTCGGTACCACATACATAGAAAAAAGCCGGAAGTGGTGCTGAGGCTCAAGTGGTAGAGCTCTAGCCTTGAGAAAGTCCAAGGACAGTGCTCAGGCCCTGAGCTCAAGCCCAGGACTGGCCAAAAAAAAAAAAATAAATAAAAACTTCTGCAGGGTGCCAATGTTCATACCTGTAGTTCCAGTTACTGAGGAAGCTGAGATTTGACAATTATGGTTTGAAACCAGCCTAGGTAGGAAAGTCCATGAGCCTCCTATCTCCAGTTATCCACCAAAAAGGTCTAAGTGGAGGTGTGGCTTAAGTGGTAGAGTCTTAACTTTTGAGTGAAAAAGCTCATGGATATGCCTTTGTCCAGGGTATTTGGCTGTAGTTCTCTTTGTCATAATATTTCTGGTTAATTCATTATGCAAAAGGTACAAGAGTTCATCTTTGTTTTTTTATTACTTTTTTCAGTCTTTCATCTTTTAGTTTAAGACCCAGGACCAGTTCCCCCCCCCCAATAAAGAAAAAAATTCCAAGACAATCTGCAAGATTGCTACTACTAGCCAGTATAATTCTGACAAATATTAAGTATTGAATTAATGCAGATGTCTTTCTCTTATACTCTATTTCCAATTAAAACCTGCTAGAAGAAAAGCCTCTTAAGAGAATCACATGTTCTTTATTTTTTTGTAGCTTTGTGAAAGGAGTGTGTGTGTGTGTGTGTGTGTGTGTGTCAGTGTATCTGTTTATGTCATATGATGACATGAGTGATGAATGTAGGGTTCAGAAGGTCCTAAGCTTGAATCTCAATTTTATCATAATATCAGAGAGAATAGTGTCAGTAGTAGAAATGTAAAACTACTTTCCAACATCACATATACATGTATATATATATATATATCTTTGTGTGTATGCATATACATTTATATATATATGTGTGTGTGTGTGCATAAGTACATATATTGAAGAAAGGAATTTGACCAAATATGTTGGACGCCTGCACAGTTATTATTACAATGACTTAATCTTATCCAAAATACATGTAGACCAGGTAAAAAAAATATGCTGTTAATCCTACATAGGATAGCAGGATTGTGGTTTGAGGTGAGTCAAGGAAACATGTTGTGAGATTCTGTATCAAGAGATAAACTAGGCCTGATGACATACAACTTGATCCCTGCTACTGGGAGCTACCTGAGGCTAACCTGAAAAAAAATTGAAACTCTAAGAAATAATTAAATAAACATGCTTGGAATGTGTCTCATCTGGTAGTTACCTCTCCAGCAAGCATCACATCCCGAGTTCAACCCACACTACACCCCAAATAGAAAAATAAAAGTGGTAAGTCAAATTAGCTACATTTTATAAAAGGATTTTAGTTTTCAAAGAATTGTATAATTTGTAAGAGACAAATAGTTGATTAGTGGTCGAGTTAAAATTAAACTTTTCCCTATAGAGAAACTTTATTTTTCTGAAATCCAGTACGTGGCTTGTCATTAAAGAAATTCCTTTCTAAATATAAGCATATGGGTAGTTACTGAAATATTCTCTGGACATGTCATTTTATAAAGCTGGCCTGGACATTGGTCTTGCATGCAATATATTATTGAAATAAGTTAGGCATGCATGCATGTAAATAATTCTCACAAAATATATAATACGTTTATTACCATAGAAGGGATTCAGATTTTAAAGCAAAAGTATTTTTTGGTTGAAAGGAAGACAGGGGTATTTTTAGCTGTGGCAGTTAAGTTTTTTTTTTGTTGTTTGTTTGATGTTTGGATCAGGCTTTAAATAGTGGGTAGAATTTGGATATTAACACAAGGGAAAATTGGGAAGCAAAAGAATGGAAGTATATGAACACAGATATACGATAAGGAATAACTTGTAGTGATTGAAAAATAATATGAGTAGTTCAGTTTTCCTGGGGCATAGAGAAGTCAGGCAAAAAAAGGTCAAATCTTGAATAAGTATAAAAATGAGAAATATAGTAGATACTACAATGCCATCATAAGATTTGATCACAGGAGACATAATATGATTGAGGAATACTAATTATGGTACTAACTAGCAATTATCTGAGCCACAACGCTAAGGGCTCATCTTGTGATATCCTGAAGGTAAGGACTCAGGGTTGATGGCAAAGATTCCAGTAGGAAGGAAGAGAAAGGGAAAGATGAAGGTATATTTAGAATAGGGGAGTAGTTACAATTGATTTAATTCCTGGAGCAAAATAGAGGAAGAATCTGAAATGACACCTGCATTTGAGATATATTTGAATTTGATAGATATGGAATAGTTTAAAGAGAAAGATTGTTGATTGGAACTGTGATGTGTAAGTCATCAGCATCCAGAGGATAAAATAAAGTAAGAGAAAGTGAATGAAAGATAGAGATTTAACCTCAAGGGTAGGAGAACAAAAAAATGTGAGAGCATGAGGCACTGAGTTCAAGCTCCAGTACCAACACATACACAGAATAAAAACATTAAATATGCACAAATTATATTTCTTTCTTCCAACTTATGAGTTCTGTGATTTGTATTTTCTCAGACTACCTTTTTTGCAACAGACTGATTTTGGAACCAAAATTCTAGTAAGAAATCTGTGTGATGGCAGTTCCTCCATCTACTGTCTCAATACTGTGATCTGGTGTTTCAGTCCCCAAAATTGAGGCTGGAGAGACAAAATAAAGACTATGATTTCTTTTATCACCATCATACCAGGCAAATGGGAATTTGTAGTTCTCACAGAACTCTTTTTAAAGCTTTGCTGGGCCTGGGTTGACATTAGTTCTGTTAAAAATATCATTTTTATAAAACACATAAATTTTTCTATCAGTCATAACAAATTCTATTGAGACATCCCACAGGCCTCTCAAATTCAATATGTCTAAAGGAGAGCACATCGTTTCCTGCAGCCTGCTCTCATAATTGTTTCTCCATCTCTGTCGAAAGCGGCATCTGCCACTCGCTTGTTCAAGCCTGAAACCAGAAAGCTATTTTTAATCTTCTTTCTAATGCCCTTCACTACACTCAAGCAGTCAAGAAGTTCTATCAAATGCTGTGTCCCTAGTAACTCTTCTTACTGTTGGGAACTTCTACTCCCTTGATTGGCAATAGTGGTACTTTCTTCCTCTCCACATCTAGTGAACATACTGCCATATACTGGAGAGTGTAGAGGCATGAAAGAGTAAATAAATAATAAAGAACAAGTCTATGCCTTCATGAATCTGATAGACTGGCCAAGAAGACAGATAATACTATTAATGAGACAAATAATCCAACAAGCAAGTACAAAGTAGTAGGAAAGAATTATTCAAAAGAAAGGAAAAGATTTTTCAGTGAAAGAACTTTGGGTTGGAAGAGAAATAGAATGAGACACATAAGGTAAAGAAGGAAAACATTTAAGACTGAGTGAGTTCTTGAAGCTTTAAACTTGGAATAAAGTGTATACTTAAAGGGTCTGATGTCAGGATAGTTGGAGTAAAGTGAGCAGATATGTGGGGAAGACTATTAGACTAAAGTTGAACGATAATTCTAGAGTTGAAAAACACATAGAGATATCACCGTACAGGATATGAAATAGTTTGAAATCATAGGGGAATGGTCTTAAACTAGAAATTTTCTGAGAAATCTTTGTATTAGTTAGATCATATGAAGGATTCTAAGATGTATCCTAAGAAATTAGGAAAGCTATATAAGTATACTTAATAGTAGTGAGAAGTTATCAGATCAGTGCCCTCAAACATCATCTTCTTCCTTCATATATGCCATCCATGTCTATTTTTTCTGTTTTCTTTCCTTTACACTTCTATTATTACTGGTTATACCTCATTTATCTGTCTTGAACCATGATTTCTTCTTCTCTTTTTGAATATTGATTTTGTAAGATAAGGGATGTTGTTCAGTTTCCTACTGTAATTTTAGTTTCTGAAACAGTATACAAAATATAACACACATTCCACAGTGTTAAATTAATTAATCAGATTGCTTTATAAGGCTGTTGTGGTTATCTGGATGGATAGATGGAATGCCAATAGATGGCAAGAAGATGATGATAAGACAGAAAGAAGTTCATAAGTTGAAACATTGTTCAGAGGTGTATTAGGAATGACTGTTTATTTTGAAGTGGGTGGTAATAAAAGAAGCACCAAAGATGACTTTCATATTTAGAGAATGATCCTTTTTGTGTCTCTGAGGGGCCACTTACTGAAAGGCTTGAAGAAAAAACATGTTAGAAAAGTGAAGATTTTGTGTTGTATCATGCTCCATATCTCACTCACTGTGATTTTTGAAAAAGTTGCTAATTTCTTCATGCCTCAATTCCTGCATTCTTAAAACTGGAACCTACTTAAAGTCCATATTGTGAGGCTAAATAAAATCTTTTACAGAAAACATTTAGATCAGTGCTTAGTTAATAAAACTGTACTCAATAAAAATTAGTTACTGTCATGTGGAGTGAAAAAAGAATAGAATTACAGGGGAACAGAGAAAAATCAGTTCTCTTTTGTATTTCTTGAATTTTGGTTGCCAAGAGATATGCATAGACATAAAATGTTATAATATTGGTGGCAAATGAATTCAAATTTGACCGAGGCAGATTGAGGAGTTATCTATATTTGACCATTTTTATTAACAAATAGTTTTTAATGCTAAACTCCAGAGGAAACAAATATATAATTCATAGTGTTATGGAGCAATGAGGTAAGTTTGTCTAAAATCAGGAAAGCCAGGAATTTAATAAGAGCCTCAAAAAAAACCCACAAAAACTAAAAAATAAACAAACAAACAATACACCTAGGAATTACTTAACCAAGAATGTGAAGGACTTCTATGATGAAAACTTTTAAAATATGAAAAAGGAAATGAAAGCAGAAGTAAGGAAGTGGAAAAACCTCCCATGCTCTTGAATTAGGAAGATTAACATAATGAAAATCACAATATTGCCCAATGCTATCTACAAATTCAATTTCATTACTCATCAATATCCCAATAACATTCTTCAATGATAGAGAAGAAGCAATTTAAAAATTCACATAGAATAATAGAAAATCCCAAATCCTTAGGTGCAGGAACAGCTCTGGAGGAATATCAATATCAAACTTGAAACTCTACTACAAATTGTTACTGGCACAAGAATAGGCCTAAGAACCAAGGGAATAAAAGTGAAGATCCCAAAATGGACCTACAACTGGTAGCCACCTAATATTTGATAAGGGCTCAAAAACACAGGATGAAAGAAAGACAGCCTCTTCAATGGTTCTGGCAGAATTGGCTATACATGTACAGAAAATTGCACCAGGATCAATTTCAAATGATCAAAAACCTTAGATACCCAGAAAATCCTACAGGAAGGGAAAGGGAAAACACTGGAGCCCTTGGCATAGGTTGGAACCTCCTAAGCAAAGATCCATAAAACAGTCAAAGAAAAATGGGGTTGCGTTAAAGCGAAAAGTTTCTGCATGGCAAAGGACATATCTTACAAGATAAACAGAAAGCCCACAGAATGGGAAATCTTTACTAGCTAAGCACCTGAAAACGCCTAAAATATACTTAGAGCTCAAAAAATTACCCCCACAAAACAAATCCTATAAATGGTCTAAATACTTAGCATCTCTGAAGAAGAAATAAGAATTGCCGGTAGACACAAGAATAAATGTTCAATATCTCTGCCAGTAAAAGAAATGCAAATCAAAATAACTTTGGGACTCTTCCTCACTCTAGTTAGAGTGGCCATTATCAAGAAAAGTACTATTAACAGATGCTGGCAGAGATGTGGCCAAAAGGGAATGGTACTACACTGCTGGTGGAAATGTGAACTTGTTCTGGAAAGCAGTATGGCGATTCCTCAAAAGACTAAACATAGAGCTCCCCTTTGACCCAACACTCCCATTCCTGAGCATTTATCCAATGACCACAAACCAGCCACAATAAAGCTATCAGCACAACCATGTTTGTTACAGTATTGTTTACCATAGATAAGATATGAAATCAACCCAGATGCCTCTCAGTAGATGAAAAAAATCAAGAAAATGTGGTATTTATATGCAATGGAATTATATGATTCCATCAGAAAGAATTACAATGTACCATTCATAAGAAAATGGAAAGACTTGGAAAAATTATATTAAGCAAAATGAGAGACCCAAATAAACATAGGCTACATAATTCCCGTCATTTGTAATTACTAGAATATGTCTTGGATATTCTTAGGAGAGGATACAATAACTAAATAGCTATGTGCATGTGACCATATAAAATGATACTTAATGAACTCCAAGAAATGGAAACAAGGGCCAGGAGTTTGGCCTAGTGGTTAAAGTGTTTGCCTAGCATGCATGAAGACCCGGGTTCGATTCCTTGGTACCACATACACAGAAAAAAGCCAGAAGTGGTGCTGAGGCTCAAGTGGTAGAGCTCTAGCCTTGAGAAAGTCCAAGGACAGTGCTCAGGCCCTGATCTCAAGCCCAGGACTGGCAAAAAAAAAAAAAAAGAAATGGAAACAAGAAGTTTTTTTGTGTACTATTTGTAGTTGTGTTTTTTTTTTTTTTTTCATTTTCTCCTTTGGCTTATTTCCTGATGTCAGTTTTTATTATTTCTGTACCCTTTTGTTTTTTATATGTTTATTTGATTTGGGGAAGGGAAAAAGAATTACAGAAATAATGTGACAAAGGGTAAACCAGTTCAACAGTGAAACCCACTAGAAACTATATTGGAAGTGGACTTTACAACTTGGGGTTGAGGAGTCAGGAGGGGAAAAGTTGAAGAAAATGAGGGAGGGGTAACATTGTTCAAAAAGAAATATACTCATTACTTAGCTTATGTAACTCTCACCCCTCTGCACATCATTTTTTTTTTTTTTGCCAGTCCTGGGCTTGAGCTCAGGGTTTGAGCACTGTCCTTGGACTTTCTCAGGGCTAGCACTCTACCACTTGAGTCTCAGCACCACTTCTGGCTTTTTGCTATGTATGTGGGGTACCGAGGAATCAAACCTGGGTCTCCGTGCATGCTAGGCAAGTACTCTACCACTAGGCCAAACTCCTTGCCCATCTGCACATCACTTTTACAATTAAATTTAAATAAAAAATATGGCAAAATCTAGAGGCTAAAAAACAGGTCAGCAGTGAATATCAGGACTTCCCTGACTTCCAGAAAGGCAAGGGCTAAACTTTGAGGATTCTTTCTAGTCCAGGTATCAGACCCTGACCACAGTGATTATTCTGAATCCTGAAGGATAGTCTCATTTTGTGTCCACTGAGCATCTTTCAGTTACTCCACGGATTTTTATTTCCAAGATCAGGCTTAGCCTCATATTTAAGGTATTTCTCATTTGCATTCCCTCTAGCCTTTCCCTTCAGTACATCAAGTGTGGTGCACTTTTACATTCTGTGGATGCTATGCTTATTGCTCTTTCTGCTTTGACTGTCCTTTCACCAGCCATCCACAGGCTGATTCTGAGAGGATCAGAGGGTCTCAGTTCTCTACTCCATGTCATCTCTAGTTTCTCTCCAGAGGAACTTTTCCCACCCTGTGCTGAGTTTGTTTATGTTGTTTCTTGACTTACTGTCTTAGACTATGAACATCCTGAGGGAGTGTTGTGTTTACTGGAATATTCAGTTTTGTGGCTGTTGATACTTGCCATAGGGTATGTATTAAATGTGCTATTGAAGAATACTGAAAAAAGTGCATCATATTAACTTTTAAAATACCACAATACCATTTCACACTAAGAAAATTTAAGGAAAGTTTCACAGAGGGCAGAACAAAAGGAAAAATATATTGTATTTAGATTATAATCAGATTTATTGGCATGAAATTCAGATAAACAAAGTAGTGCAGAATTGATCAATAGTATTATTTGATGACTTTAACTGACACACAGTCATTACATCATTCTGTAGATAATATCTTTGTACAATCATAAATTGGTTAAATTGGTTCAGTGTGGAATATGCCTATCATTCACTCATCATCTATTAGTTAATTCTGTTCATTTTCTGTCCTGACACATAAGTCATTTATAGGTTTTAAAAAAAGGTCCCCAAATTTTATAATCATTAAACCTATGTTATTCTTGGAATGATACAAAACACACACAAATAAGATAATTCACTGAAAGAGGGCAAATGGAAACTTTATGTTCTCTTTCACAACTGGAAAAGTGGACATAACTTTAATATTTGTTTTTGGAAATGGTTTATTTAGGGACATTCCTTCACTGATCATCAGAAAACAGACATTCTTTTTTTAAAAATATATTTTTCATTGTAATTAATAGAAGGGTTACATTATATTCACCAGATAAAAGGTGCATTACTTCACAAACATTGATACCCTTTCTCATGCTTTTGTCCCTATTTCCCTCCCCCCATCTTGTTTTTCCCCTTTCCTATCCTATTTTAAATAAACAAATAAACATATATACAATATATCAGATAACAAGTTAAGATACTGTAACAATATGAGATAACCAAGGGACAGTAAAGGAGATGAGAAATAACATAGTACATTAAGAACAACAATTACATATTATATGGCTCTTGAGAAAACAGACATTCTTAGATGAACTAGGAAGTTATATTTGATCATTTAATTTATTTTTTACATACTTTAAAATTTGTACATTTTATTATAGGTTAGAAATACCATTTAGAAATTTATTGAGGACCAGAGGAAAATTTCCTCAAATGCATAAATTCAGGTTTAAAAATAGAATAATTCAATACCAAAAAAGTTCTATCTTTTTCTATGAAACTTGACAACATTCAGTGAAACCGAACATTTTCTCCTCCCTTTAAAGTGGTCCATTTTGGACTAGATAGAATGTAGACTATCTATTTGACTTTTTCTACATCAGAGCTTATTTCAATTCTAGACTGTGGAGTTGATATTATCTGAGAATCATCAGATAATAATGAGGCATTATTATTACAATGATGAGTGAACTTACAGCATTCAGAATTCTGTCTGAAATGGCACATGTTTTGTGATTGTTACTCATGGCAGGTAGCTATGAAATGACTGGAAAAAAATACTTTCAATTGACATCATATGTTCACCAAGAAGGAGTATGTGATTCTGCACATAGTATTTTTCCGTTTGAAAATCTCTTGTTATTCATTTTGCTCAGATTTAAAAATTAAGTTTAAAGGATAATCTTTGTCATGCTGGTGTACAGAAATGCATCATTCAGACATCCCATGATATTTGAAACTGTTATTCAATTTCATTCTTACTTTTGAATATTACTTTTTGCTGTTTTTCTTTTGTAAGGATAACAAATAATGTAGAAACCTAAAAAAGATTAAATTCAAAGCACGTTATATAAGTATATTGTCTTATAAAAATCAAAATTTAAATTAATTTTTAAAAACTATGTTTTTGACCTTTAAATACACACACATATAAAATAATCAGTTGCAGCATTGTTTTAGATATTTGAATTTTGCTTTCATTTACAAGATTCATTCTGATCTCCATAAACATTTAGACACAAACTAAGAACATAAACATTCAGAAAAAAACATCAAGTGTGTACTGAATATGTACAGTCTTTTTTTCTTGTCATTCCTGAGATATTACTGTGTTGAAAACTATTTAGAAAACATTTACACGGAATTAGATATTGTAAGCAATCTGTAGATTTAAAGTATATGGGAAGATATGTGTGAACTACTACAAATAGCATCTTATTTTATACAAGACACGAGTATCTGAGGATTTCTGAGTTTTCATGTATTGTAGAATCAAAGCCTCATAAATAAAAGGAAAAACTACAAACAGTTTAAAAAAAGATTTGTAATGGTTTGTGTACAGGATCCAAATAGCAAGGGCTCTATTTCGGAGATTTATGAAGCATAGTAACAAATTATCTGAAACTTTTTCTCTCTTACATCTTCTATTTTTTATATCTACAAAACATTGTTATTGATAGTGGCAGCCAATTTTTATCTGGAAACAATAAGAGAATTTGCCTGACCTAAGAGATATCAGTCAGAAGTGAATGCTTGCAGCTAGAATCATATGTCACTGGGTAAAGTAAATAATTTTAGCTTGATTAACATTTCATAAAAGGGAAGGTCACAGGCTCAGAGTTTGAATAGGTGTGCTGAATAGATAATCATGTGAAAAAATGTGAAGAATATTTATATTTAAATGGAGAAATCCATGCAGGAATTCAGCTACTTGATAACCTACTGGAAAAATGAATGTATTATTATGACTTCACCCCAAACCACTAAAGAGAAACCTATTTTTTTTTAAGATTTAAGATTGTGTAAATGCTTTGTACCTAAAACTGATGGAAGTAATTGGTAAACTGCTTAATCAAGTCCCACTTGTAAGTGAATGGGAACTGGAGCAGAGAAAATGTAGGCTGGGTGAGTAACCAACAAGTCAGCAGAGTTTTCTTTATAGAAAGAAACAAAGATAGCAGTAATTAATGACCCTGACTCTGTGCCAAAAAAGCTTTCTTCTGACAACTCCAACTTAATTAAAACTTAAGACATTTCAATGGCCTCCGAAAGCCCCTGTTGGGGTGAACTCTTGCAGACTCGTGAGAAAATTTTGTAAATTAAAGGAAAAGATGTGTGTTACCACTAGTGCCATGACTCTAATCCCTGACAGTCAAAGAATCTATTTAGTCCAAGTCTTTTCTTTTAACTGGCTCACACCTGCAGGCTTCCAGGCACTTCCTCTGCACCAGAGAAGGCAGTTTTTGTGTTTTTCGGAAGATCAGATAATAGGAGCCTTGCTGTTCCTTTTGTTTTTGTGCATTGTTCATTAGCCTGTGAGTATTGCAGGCACACTTGATATGCTTGGTTTGCTCTGGAGTAGAGTAACCACTAAAAGTCTCTGGTGTTACAACACTGGATGAAGATGGGTTGGCTGAAAAAGTAAGGGTGTGTGTGTGTGTGTGTGTGTGTGTGTGTGTGTGTGTGTGTGTGTGTGTGTGTGTTTCTAAATGTGAAAGTGGCTCAAATTAAAACTCACAGTTGATGGGACAGCCTGAATAGCTGTTGCCTGCTGTTCTTAACACAGCATAGTGACAAGAAATGAGGTTCTGTGCCTAGATAAGACAGTGCAAATCTGAGACACAAGGAAATGTGTTCTTAAATAGCCCTTGATCCTTTTACTGGTGCCAGGTTATTTAAGTTCCCTTGAATCAGCCAGAAGAAAGATTCTCAGTAGTTATGGAGGGCCAGGCATACCAAACTATAAAGAAAATTTCAGGGTGATCATTAGAAAATATAATCAAGATTGAAATCTTAGAAATGACATTAATTGAGTTCCAAATGAGATGAATGTTTCTCAGTTTACAAGAAGAAATAAAGGAATACAATTTCCCCTCCCTGTACTGTGAAATGTGTGTTGGTGTATTATAATGACAAATAACACATCACAAGGCATACACACACACACACACACACACACCACATCACACAATGCATCCTGTAGTCTTAAGAATACTCAATCTGTGTCCTCAGACTAGAGAAGGTCAATTCCTGGACTGTCTTCTGGGTTGGACCTGACTTGGGGGTGGTGTTTTGAAGGGCACAGAAGCGTTCCTGTTTAGATCCAGGCTTTGGTATCTTTCAAGTGCCAATACTGAAGAAAAGAAAACTTGTCTTCAGGTATTCAAAAATCTCATCTTTTGAATCTTTCAGGTCTTTGTTTGCTGAGTTTAACTATACAGAATT
>NC_143517.1:24039879-24057379 GCF_031878675.1 Megascapheus bottae
ATTCTAGCTATTTAGGAGGCTGAGATCTGAGGATCAAGGTTCAAAGCCAGCTTGGGCACAAAAAGACCTGACACTCTTATCTCCAGTTAACCTGTAGGAAATGGAAAGTGGGGCTCAAGGGGTAGGGTGGTAGCCTTGAGCTGAAGAGCTCAGGGACTGTGCCCAGGCCTAGTTCAAGATCCATGACCCACAGAAAGAAAGAAAGAAAGAAAGAAAGAAAGAGAGAGAGAGAGAGAGAGAGAGAGAGAGAGAGAAAGAAAGAAAGAAAGAAAGAAAGAAAGAAAAGAAAGAAGGAAAGAAGGAAGAGCGAGGAGCGAGTGCTATTGAGTGGATAGGCACATCATTATTTATTTTTATCTTTATAAGAATTAAAATATAATCTGGGTGCCAGTGGCTCACACTTGTAATCCTAACTACTCAGGAGGCTGAGATGTGAAGACTGAGGTTAAAAGCCAGCTGGGGCATAAAAGTCCATGAGACTCTTATCTCCAATTAACTGCCAGAAAACCAGAAGTGGGTACTGTGGCCCAAGTGGTAGGGCATTAGCCTTGGGCTGAAGAGCTTAGGGACAGGAACAGTGTCCAAGCCCAGCATTCAAGCCCCATGACCAAACCAAAAAACAAAAAAAATAAAATGAATTAAAATATCATAGTATAATACAAAGTAGTCACTATGTCCTTATAAACTTCAAAATGGCAAAGTAATTTGTTAGAAAATATTGATGCATAGAATAAATAAAGTAAAAGGAACACAGGTCCAGTGGTTTGGCTACTTCTCCTTTCAATTGATTGTTTTGTAATTGTGTATACGTTGAGTGGAATATGTTCGACCTATTAATTTTTTTATCCCTATACAGGATATGCTTTAGACACATGAGTATTTCCCTTGACATTAACTATAAGCAAATTTCCAGTGATATTTAAACACATGGCATTTCCTTACCAGTTAACAGCTGCTCCAATGGCCTCCAAACATCTATTAAGTAAAGAGAGATATTTTTTTTTGGTAATATAGTCTAATAGGAAAGTGATCACCAGGGTAGGAGTAAAAGTTATAGGTGAATACAAGTACCTTGGTCCCTAATGGGAAAATTATATAAACAGGCAGATTTTCAGTAAGCGTGTTAGCCTTCAGTTGAATTCCATAAAGTATATTGAGTGTAACTTAACATGTTTAATTTCAGACATCATCAATGGTAATCAGATAGGGATTTTAGAAAACTATTTATTCCATTTCAATGGAATTTCCATTTTTATGAGCTGTAATCTCAAATATGTATGGTAGCCAAAGCTGGATGTGATTCTCCAGTTAAGCCTCTCTCTCTCTCTCTCTCTCTCTCTCTCTCTCTCTCTCTCTCTCTCTCTCTCTCTCTCTCTCTCTCTCTGCCTCTTTCTCTCTCTCTCCCTCCCTCCCTCCCTTCCTCTCTCCCTCCTTCCCTCTCTCTCTCCCTCCTTCTCTCTCTCTCCCTCCTTCCCTCTCTTTCTTTCTTTTTCTTTTTCCTTTCTTTCTTTCTTTCTTTCTTTCTTTCTTTCCTTTCTTTCTTTCTTTCTTTCTTTCTTTCTTTCTTTCTTTCTTTCTTTCTTTCTTTCTTTCTTTCTTTCTTCCCATTGTTTCTTCAAGCATCTTCTTGCCAAAACTTTTGGAACAGTTGTAATTTCCTCTGTATAGAGCCCAGCAGACATATCAGCAGCAGAAGGTAAACATAACAGATAAGAGGAATTTCAGGAGATTTATGAGATTTAGTTATTTTGAAACATACATTCTATCCATCTATGCCAGTTCATGGCTGCATGTGAACTCTGTGTATTAAAAATATTTCAAATGGGGTATCCCTTACCCCTTGTGAAGAGTAAACTTTAGTACCAACCCTCCTTCCCCAAAATATGTTTTAGTCAGTCATTCAAAGATTCCTTGGTATTGAAAAGTATCAATAGGTAGAGATGAAAACAAGTATTGTTCAAGGTTTTCATTTTTAATTTTGGAATTTTGTAGAGATTTATTTTTTCTCAATTCAGACTTTTTATCCTTCTGTACTTTCTTATACTTCTGTGGTTTCCATTTATAATATTTCAAACAGCTGAATATCTGTATAAAACATTCTAAGAATATCAGACAATCTTAATGAAGATTATTGACACTGAGGACATTTGGCATGATATACTGCCAAAAAGGAAATTAAAAAGTACGAGCTATTATCCTAAGGACCATCTGTTTATGAAAATAGATAATTTTATATCACTTTATTGAGCATAAAAATTATGCTGGTACAGGATAAAATATGCCTCTCTCGTGATCTCCCTCATTCTTTTTTTCCAAGAGCCCCACTGCTATTAATTATTCAGCTTCAAAGGTCTTAACATCCCAAGCTCTAGAATACCAGTTACTACTCTATGCCAAACATTTCTGAACATCTTTTCTTAATCTTGTTAGAAGAGACTAGTTCAAGACTAGAAGAAGGGAACAAAAAGGCTTAATCTTCCCGTAATTATTTCCTGGTAGAGTTGCATGATAGAAAGGCTTATAGTCATGGGTTCAATTTTGTCATGGCCTCATGAAATGGCATCAGTTTCAAGGACTTACATGAATGATAGCATGGATCTAAGAGAGATAATAATAATTAAGACCCCATCTTCCACAAAGTGCTAGAAAAGGAGTTTTTCTATCAAAGACAGGTTTTAATGAATGTGCATATGATTTTTCGGGTGAATAGCACTTGAGGTGTTGTTGCTTGATGCGTTTATAATCATAAGAACATTACTTGGTAGCTTAGTAATTTTTGTTTTTTCTAAGTGATAATGCTCCAGGACACTTCTATCCATATCTTAACTAAAAAAATTGCATTGCTAACCATTTGAATATTAGCATTAGGGGAATTACAGATGCCAGTGTTAGGTAAATATTTTTAAAATAGTAGATTTTCTTACACCTCTTCTGTTCAGTGCTACTATGAGTACTGGAAGAATGAATGGATTATTCTCTCTCTCTCTCTCTCTCTCTCTCTCTCTCTCTCTCTCTATATATATATATATATATATATATATATATATATCACACACACACACACACACTCTCTCTCTCTTTCTTTAAAAGCATTATAGTAGCTCTGAGAATAATAGATAAGAGTCAGGCTCACACATTTCCAAGTGCAGTGTAAAAGAGCCATCATTGGAAAGCAACATTTAATTATTAATGTAACTAAGATATTGCATGGAAAAAAATGGGCTTTGCTTAATTTTGTGATTTTTAAATCTAGGCAAATAATAACTTTTATTCTCTGTCCTAGTTCTCAGTAGGATATATACAAATGAGTATGTTAAAAGTTCTCAAACAAATTAAGCAAGTAGGTATTCCTCACTTTCATAAGCTTTATGTGTTTCTCATCTGTGGTTATCCTGAGGCAGAATTAATACCTAGCAATTTCCTCTTGTCTGGGAAAATAATGTACAGAAGATGAAATAATACAATAGCAGTTATCCAGCCTTTTAAAACTATGCACCTAATATTCATGTTATTATCTGTACTGTAGTTTCATTTTGGGAAACCTTTTTCATCTAGTTTCTTTTCCTGTTTGATGAATGATGTTAGATTATCTAGTCACAGCTATGTATGCTAGCTGATTATAGGATTGATAACTCATAAATTCCCAGCACTATTTGGAAGCTATTTTTTAGAAATGTGAAAATGAGGTTGCCTGCTTCCTAGATTCCTTTTTTTTCTTCTGTTATCTAAGTTTTACCAGACTTCGACTAGTTACTGACTCAGTAAATGTAAAAAAAATAATCTTGTATGCTGTCAATATTAATGTAGATGTCAAACCAACACAGGTCCCTAATATATGTAAGAACAAGTATTTTTTACCTTGATACAGAAAAGCAGTCATGTGTGAAATTTAATATATATCCTAATCTCTCTTGTCATTGCTCTAGCCATGGGTGATGTGCTAATGTGGGGCCGCCATTTTCTTTTCCTCTGCACACAATGGACCAGATACCCATGAATGACAGTCTACCTCTACTCTGTAATTATTTTGAGGGTAGTAGAATATGCTACAGGCACACTGCAGTTACCTTTAGATTCTGCCACTTAGTTAAGCATCAAAGCAACCTGTAATTAACAAAAACACGCATCATTCAAAGGTCCAATTCTTAGGAATATTGAAAACTTTTCATCAATAAAATTTCTTAAATGAATTTTTATTATGTTTATTGTGGTTGAATGTTATAAAAGTATGATATACTCTCCCTTTAGTCTATCAGCACCTTAACTGAATGAACTGATATGTGTTCCAACTAGCCTACCAATATTAATTTCCTTGATCAGAGTTGACATGACTAAAATAGCCAAATTCACCAAAACAAAAGTTTGAAACACAGAGTAACTATTTAAATGTAATATTACCTTCTAACATTGGAAAGAGCTGATGAAATTTAAATAATTTTTGTTAGTTCAAACTAACCATTTTTAATCTTCAGAGTCAAGCTAATTTTATTTACATAAATTTATAATAAAAACTATCTCTCTAAAGTCCCATTTTATATAATGAAGAATACTGTAATGTTTATAAAACTTTGCCATACTTAGGTGAATTTTATCTACTTGATATAGCTACATATTTGAAAAATATGTAAATAAGAATGGTTTATGGTATATTAGATGTCTTGAATATATTCACTAAATGCTGTCTCCAGAAACTGCAATGGCATTGTGTAACATTATTTTATAATGAAAGTTGAAAACAATGGGAAAATTTTAGTTGAAGATATTTGCTAGCAAATATTTCCTTAGAAATAATCCCTTTGGGAGAAAGTGGGAGGAAACTATTTTTAGAATAAATGTTATAAAATTTTCCTTCCTACTTGTTTCCTACAAGTGGCTCTTCTTTTCTAAGTGTAATAATATAAAGGCTAAATTGTTACCTTATGTTTTCACTGGGTAGGTTTGTGACCACTGACAGTTATAATTTGCAAAATTTACAGTGATTATGGACATTAACATACTTGACAGCAGCTATTATTTTTATTTGATATACAAAGACTTTCAGAGGATATTGGATTTTAAACTTTTTCTACAAATACCAAGAGAGGTAGAGACTTGAAACAATTGTTCAAAGAATTTAAACCAATGACATGTTTTTCTCAATTAAGTATAGAGTTCAAGTAGAAGTGGTTGTTTGGCTTGGACCTTCTATAGTTTCTTCATATATATTTGCAATTAATCTAGTTATCTATTGCTAATAAGTCAATCAGATTTTTAACTCTAAATCTGAGTTGCCTCACTGAAAATATTAACAAAAACAAACATTTGGTGACCTGCAATTTCCTCAGTTTAGGTTTTTGTTTAAATAATTCTGCAATCCAGGTGCCATTGTTATTCCTTCACAGAATAATGCTATTTCCCATAAGAAAACTAAGACATTGAGAAGTCTAGCCTATTTATAAATTTACACATTATCACAGTGGTGGAGCTACAGGCAAAAGTCATCTGACTACAGAATTTATCTTTAAGTTCTATTTAAGATTTTAACGTTCTCTAGGGAACGTACAGACATTTTGAGAAAGAACCTACAAAAGTTATTTATTTACTTATTTATTTATTATTGAGCATGGCAAAGCAAAATTTACTTCTGCACCATTGTGCTCTATCAACCAGAAATCAGATAAGCAAGCACAGAATAGTTTTCCTAATAATCCCCTATGATTTGGAATCAAGGAGAAAAATTTTCCATTTTCTTCCTTCTTTTCCTTCACTTTCACTCTGTATGAGTTAATGACAAACAACAAACATTTTATAGAACAGTTGCTTGCTGAGTACCTGAAAGAAAATCCTACATTGATAACCCTGACTTTTACTGTTAAGCCCCATATATGAAAAGATGGTGTGAGCTTATGGCATACATTTCAGCGGAAAGTGTTTTAAGGATACCAGCTTTTGTTAGGCACAGGGATATTATGGATAATTAGAACTAAGAATGCAGCTCAGTGATAGAGTCTACCTAGCATACACAAAGCCTCGGGTTATATCTGCAACATGGCTAAATATACAGTCAACAGACAGATGGATAAATCGAATATGTTAAAATTTGAAACTGTTGATGTTTTAACAATGGTGTATTTGGAATTAATAGTGTACACTAGGGTTTCTCATAATATTTCTTAAAAACTTAAGCCCCACAAAATAAGAAATGTGTAAGATTATTTTCTATGTTCTCAACTAACGTTTAAATAATACATGTATATATATAATCATATTATTGAGAAAAATAGGGAACATCTGAACAACTGAGTTCCTACAGGCAGCACTTTGAACAGGGATCACTTATAGTTTGTAAATCCAAAGCCTCTTTACTAGAGTAAGCCATTGTTTACAACACTTTTGAGGGTAAAAAATTCAGGCTGAGAAAAAGCTCAAAGCATAAGAGTCATTGGCAGTAACACATCATAGCATGATAGCTGTCGTTTTCTAAGAAGGAGGAATGACCAACGTATTTATTTTGTCCTTGGTGGCTAGCTAAATCTGTTTTCTTAGACACAAGCACTTTTCTTGTAAATATAATCTGCACATACAAGATGTACATTTATATCCCATGTTTTAACTGTTTTAAATCATCTCTGATGCAACAAGGATTCGATTATGTATTATTGGCATATTATTGGTCTCCCACTGAAAACAAAAAAGAAAACAATAAAGGTCTTTGTATTCCAGTTTACAGTTTAAGGGGAAAAATGTGATGAATACTTTTGAGTGTTAGAAAATAAACACAGGATTTGGGAAGCCAGACAAAATGGCTAATATGTAAATCTGAAACAAAGTGGTTATCTACAGAATGAGAGAGCTTGAAATAAAGGTAAGATGTCAACAAGAGAAGGAAGTGGTTAGATATTCCAGATGAAATAAAACATGGTAAGAAAAGCTGGATTTCTCAAAGCCACAGGTGAGCTCGAGTGTCAGTAATGCTATTTAGCTGAGAGACAGAGTCTATTGTTAGAGGGCAATATTTTAAGTATGAAGTAGGAAAAGATCATTAAAGATTGAGCAGGAGGGTGATAGTAGTCTTTTATTCATTTTATTTTGTTGATCATGGGGTTTGAACTCAGGGCCGGGGCACTTGTCCCTAAGCTCTTTTGCTCAAGGCTAGCACCCCTCCACTTTGCTCAAGGGTAGAAACAACTCTACCACTTTGAGCTACAGTGCCACTTCTGGTTTTCTAGTGGTTAAGTGGGGATAAATGTCTCGCAGACTTTCCTGACCGGGCTGGCTTTGAACTTTAATCCTCAGATCTTAGTCTCAAGAGCAGCTAGGATTATAGGCATAAGCCTCCAATGTTGGGCTTATTAAATAATTCCTGTCTATATGTTTTACTGTAATTTCCATGTTAAATTCCATGTTATTTGTGGGTTCGATCACTATTTTTAACAACTTTACTCAAATCATTATTCCTTACGTTAATGATAAATAAGTGGTAACTATCATTTCTTTTTAAGTGTAAATGAGGAAATTCAGGGTGATTTTATTTTATTGTTTTTTTATGGGTCATGGGCCTTGAACTTGGCCTGGGTGCTGTCCCTGAGCTCTTCAGCTCAAGGCTATCACCATATCCTTGAGCCAAACCTCACTTTCCATTTTTAGAGGTTAATTGGAGATATGAGTCTCAGGTCCTTTTGTGCCCAGGCTGGCTTTGAACCTTGATCCTCAGATCTCAGCCTCCTGAATAGTTAGGGTTATAGGTGTGAGCCACTGTGCCTGGCTTCAAGGTGATTTTAGGCTAAGTAACTTGACTGATATTTACAGAAGTAGTAAATATTAAAGATCATTGTGCCCTAAGAGTACAAGCTCCTATGGGATGTCTATCCCTGATTAGAACATCTTATTTCTTCCTTATACATTTTCAGCATGAATCACATGCTGATGGTCTTCTCATAGTCCTCATTATGCTATCCAGAATACTAGAAGCATCATTGTTGTTTTTGCTTCACTTTTGAGATAAACATCTGTATCATTTTATACACTGGGGGCAACAGAGGATTCTTCCCCCTTTCCTCAAGATTGATTTACACCTTCATCAATGATCTTTGCTAGTACTTTCTCTGTCATACAAGTTTACCCTCAATTATACCTTAAATTTTATTTTTGATTATCAATTTACCTATTTTAATCTTGTCTTTTGGGATAGATTGCAATTAAAAATGTATTTACTGTTTTTTCTACTGAAACTTCCATGCTGTTATATTTATAGTAGAGACTCAGATGCAGCTCGCACTAATGGTTTCTGTTAGTTGTGGTCAGGTAAGCCTAGGATATTGAAATGTGATTGGAGTATTTGGAAATATAGTGGAGCTGGTTAATAGAAAGCTGAACTTCTTCCAATTTAAGACTATCTAGAACCATTGCACAATGCATACAAAATCATATCAAATAAACCTCATTTTACCGCAAAGAATGAGATTTGCTTCTGACATTGATCACCACACGTTGTATTCACATAGTGTTTTGTTGAATAATAACTTTGTCCAATGGTACAACCATTTTAAGATTATAGGAAATAAAATATCAAGCCGAGAGCTTAAAACTATACCAAACTATATCTAAACTATACCAAGTTAATCATTCAACCTGAACATGATCATTTTGCAGCTTCATTTTTATTCTGTTTATCCGATTGGTAAGATGTGCTATGCACACAGCCTTGATGATTACATTGGACACTCCAATAAGACAATTTGTGACATTTATTTCACACTAGTATTTCATTTTGCATTCTAGAAAATTTGCCACCAAAGTATTTATTTATTATGAAGGTCGTCAAAGAAATCAGCTGGCTTGATTTCCATGATTTCTGTTATTGTCTGGTTGCTGGCTCATGAAAGACTAAACTAACACATGATTGTAAAAAGAGCAATCAAGCACTTTGGCCAAAATCCACTCCTGGATGAGTAGGAATTAATATGAAAGAGTGCACCAACAGATTGTTTTGCCTGTCTACAAGACGATAAACAAGCATTTTGGCTAAATTCTAGCTTTTGATTATGACATAATAGAGCAATTTGAAAGAAACATTTGTATGAAGTGCCCTAATGGGGAATCATACAGCAAAATTACCAGTGATAATGAGTGAGCCTTACATTATATCAGTGTTGTACAAAAACAATATTTTGTCAGGAAATAAATATGTGCCTATCATGGTAAACAATTGTTTTGAGCTTTCTGTACTACTAAAGATAACCAAATGACTGAAGAATTTAATTTTCACTTTATGCTGTGGAATGGTACATTTAGCGTGTAACCAGTTTAAATTGATTTATGCAGTCAAAGGAAGCAATCAGGGTCAACACGAATCTATGTGTCAGAAGTATCTAGTTTATTTATCTCCATTAGTTAAATTAGTTAGATAATTACCAAATATCCATTTCAATTTGTGGATCTGAGATACATGGATTTGAGATTTGAACCATCTGCTTTTGTTTGTGTAGGATTGTGAAAGCTTTATTTTTATGGTATTAATGAAACTGAAAAGAGCTTTAAATTGTGTTAGAAGAAAGGACCTATTAGTATCTTTGTAGTTTGATTTGTAAATGTGTAAATTCACATGCATAGGCATTTATTTACTAGAAAAATAATTTTTCAAGATTACTGCTTACAGCATCATCTGAGACATTAGTTTGCTCTATAAATATATATTTGAATTACATTGAAATTGTGCCACATTTGTTGCTTTTGCTTCTGATCTGATTCATGTGACATGACAGCAACTTCTAAGATATTCCTTCCTTAATACTTTATCAATTTTTCTTAAAAAGTTTCTCTATTGATGGTTATCTATTTACATGCTAGAAAACTGGAAAACATAATTCTTTATGTAGGTATACTTGTAAAACTTATTTATGTCCAGTTAAGTGATTAAGGAAGTACTCATATTAAAAAGATTTTTTCCAATAACAATAATAATTCACAATTTCTTCCTTGTGTTAAAAAATGTGATGGATTCTAAGTACATTAACTCAAACCTTGTCACAGTTAAAATGTAGTAAGGATATTATTATTATTCCTGCTTTTAATCTTACAAAAGAGAGATAGAGTAAATAACAGAGATACAGAAATGACAGAGCTAGACTTTTTATCCAAAATAAGTCTAAGATGCTTGTTACCAAACATCACAAAATGAGTTAACTTTTAAAAATATGACTGACAAGTTAACCAAAATGACCAGAATAAGAAAATATGTAGAGTTTAAAAATTAATTTTTTTGAAAATTTTGCATTCCATATAAGCATATATTAATAAGATACAACTTGTGGTATAAGGTTTAACAACTATTCATTTATTATGTTAACATTTCTCTCTTATTAAGTCAAATTTGAGGGGAATACATAATCTCTGGCTCCAAGTTTGGGGGAACAGTTGATTTTGTATTTATAGTTAACTTTTCCTCTTGGCTGTTTTCTTTTTCTTTTTTCTTTTTTGGGATATATAAAGGATATATCCGTTTTACAGTCATCAACATAATTCCAAACTTGGAATGGCTCAGTTACAGAAGCTTGCTACCTTTTATGTTCCCAGGGGCATAAAGTTTAAGTTTCTACCCACCCTGGCCTGTGCAACTGAAGGGTAGATTACTGAGGCCCTGCCTTGGTTGACTAACAACCATTCAACCAGAGAAGAATTTTTAAAAGGTCCAGGGGGCCTTTCCCTTACAGTTTTTTCTTTGTAGAATCTTTCTTACTAGAAAAAATGCAAAAAAAATACTCTTTGGCTTAATATTTTAGTTCAATTATGTGCAAAATAAAGACAGTTCTGAAGTGGATAGAACCATTTAGTTAAAAAGGAAAAGCTCAGAGGATTTGCCACCTTGTCTTGGAGCAAAATGAAACTTTTCCATGCTACTTATTGGGATGCTTCTAGCCAGCTAGGGCTTTTTTTTTGTTTAGGGTTTTTGTAGCCTTTTGAGATCTGTGAGAATTTTTTTTTTTTTTTTGCTTTGTGCATCTCTCTGTAGGCATCTGTATTATTGGTGACTCATTGTTAGCTCACCTTTGTTTATTCAGTGGCCTGAAGGATTAACTCTCATGTACACATTAGCCTGATACATTTTAGTAATTTTTTAGGAAAGAGAAAACTTGGCATCCTTATGACTTAAATTAGAACATTTGATTTTGAATACAGAAATCTTTTTCTATAAAAGGGAACACTAATAACAATGTATTAGTTGTAAACTATATGAGCATCATATCTAGCCAACACATTTGAGGAATTATTTTTATGTCTGCAAAAAGTTTTGTTTTTACTACATTCTTTTGTAAATGAGTACAAGAGTTATTTAAGGTAGACAAGGTGGCAAAGTTAAGAATGAAAATCACTCGACTAGGAAGAGATACAGAGAACAGGATTTTCATATCAATCTTTCTCTGAACTGGGGGACTCCTTACCTTTCTGGAACTCTATTTCTTCTTATGAGTCAAGGACTAGAAATATTGTCCTTGCATCATACAAAGTACAAGTGCATAATACAAAAAGACTTTGCACATATGAAAATACACATAGTATACATAAATGGCTAACATGACTTCAGTAGCTATTTTTAACTAGGCAACCATGAAACCTTTAAAACTGCAGCTAAAACGATTAAGTGGGGTTATATTTTAAGGGATTTGGGGACTTGTTTACATAAGCAATAACCTGTATTTTTACTTACTCTGGAGGAAAATTTTAGGATCAGCTACAAACACATTGAAAATTTTATGGTAAATGGTTAGAGCCCTGATCCAGCCTCTGCTAACCTATTGTGAAAAATGATTCTACCTAGTAAGAGCAACAAGAATTCCTAAGGTAAATTCTGTGTCAATACATGGCATGCAGTGCGGTTTGTGTGGAGATGTGGAGTGGAGATAAAAAGAAAGCAAGGAATGGATTCCTGCCAGCAGTCTTTACAGTTTTGATGTAATTAGTAGGCAGTGCAAGTGTCTATAAAAACTGACAATAAATCTTGGTTTCTCCTTTGAATATTGCTTCAGTTTCACAAGTTCTGTGCCTCAAGGGGCAAAAGAAAAAGACTCAAGATTAATTACCACAATGGCATATTCTCAATAAGAAATTTAACAGAGTGTTCTTTTAATTTTACTTGTTATTTGTGTTCTTATTAAGATAATCACTGAGAAAAAAATCCAAACACGTTATGGTTTAGCTATTCTAGAAGACCAATGGACAAGTGTGACATATTTTGAGGTGAAAGGAAGGTTCACCAATGGATTCTTGAGCAAATAGTTGGTTAGAAGTTATTTATCCCAGGAAGTTACAGATGCAGATTTGTCTTTCATAGCATTTCTGGAGTACTGAAGTTATAAGCAGGTGCCCAGGACTCCATTGTCTGGTTCTTCACCAGAGTAACTAATTGCAGGTAAACTTGGCCACAGAGTGACATTTATTCCAGCTCCTCTATCTGCTCTTTTTTTTTTTTTTGACACCCCTGCCATTAACTGTCATTTTCCTTTAAATATACAGTGAATCTGAAAGGCCAGCTCTACATCACATCATTTCCGATTAGGAGCAATTCTTTTGAGTTGAGCACTGTTTAGGTGTCAGAAAGAAGTCCCTGACCTCTCTGAAACCACATTGCCACAGGGCCTTAATTAGCAGTGACTCCGGCCATTACTGAAGAGAACACAAAGGAGAAGTACATCATTTTTCTACTTAGGAAGTTAGTCTCTGACCTAATAACTCTGACCTAATAACTTGTCCAAACTCACAGGATACTGGGTCCATATGATAAAATAACAGTACAGTGGGCCTGACTCTTCAGCTTCATGGGAAGCATAGATTGGGAAGAAATTTTGTTTAACTCCCAAGAATCATTTTAGAGTTTCTCTGCTTTTTGTGAGGGAGCATGTAGTGCTTGTCTTAACAAAAGTAATATGGAGGGATTATATATAAAATATATGTTCTTAGGATTCTTCTAAGTCATTTTGTGTATGTGTGTGTTTATAGTTGTTGATTTGTTGAATATTATTTAGCTATTTCTTTTACTCAAAAATTAAATGTGAAATTATTTCAATATGAAAATAATTACTTGCTTTCAAATTGTAAAAAAAAAATGAAGTCCCAACACAATGCACATGTTGGAAAAGTAGACTCACTTAAAAAATATGTACAATTTGCCAGGAGCCAGTGGTTCATGCCTGCAATCCTAGCTACTCCAGAGCCTCAAGTTTCGAAGCCAGCCTGGGCAGGAAAGTCCATGACCCTCTTTAATCCAATTAACTACCAGAAAACTAGAATTGGCAGTGTGGTGACGTAAAGTGGCAGAACCCTAGCCTTGAGCTCAAAAACTCAAGGACAATTCCCTAAGGTCCTGAGTTCAAGCTAGAGATGGAGCTGTAGTTCAAGGGTAAAGTGCTAGCCCTGAGAGAGCTCAAGGACAGTACCAAGGCCCCGAGTTCATGCCCCAGGACAGGAAAAAAAAGGAGAGAGAGAGAAATCTTAAAGTACAATTTACTTGAATACAATTGCCATTTGGGGAGAAGCTAATGTAAATCACAGCTATGTAAAAACTCTACTACTGTGTAAACTGTGTTTGGCTTGCAACTTCATTCCGTTTCTTTTTATTTTTCCTTTTTAGAGTCTCCCTTTTGCTTCCCCCCACCCCCCCTCCCACCTTCCCCTCCCCCTCCCCACCATTTCCATTTTGTTTTTGTGTTTAAAAACTACTGTTGGTGGCAATAGTAAGGCCCTGATTACTCAGAAGTCAATAATGGACTCAAATCAAATACTAAAAAAGAGAAAAATAGGGGTAAGACTTCTAAGTACCTAAAGACTATTTTGATTAGGAAAGCTCTTTTCAAGTCACTGCTAAAATAATTAATGTACTCTACTTAAAATTGATTCTCTTGAATAAGAAAACCTGACCTGATACCCACTGGACTCTTCTGAGTCATAAACCCAAGCAGCATTTTAAGTATTTTAATGAATTTCTTTTCCTTTCTTCTAATGATGTCTCTGTTACTTATGTTAAAAGCATCGTGTTTCATAGTTTTATGATACTTCTCTGAATACTTTCCTGAAACTATATGTGAAGGAAAGACCCTCTACTGAAGTATCTTTTAGTAGTTTTAATCATTTGAATTTGGAAGTATTTTTGCATTGTTATTGCTGAAATGTCAGATACTTCCTTGATGAAATGATATGTGTATATATATATATATTTATTATATATAACACACACACATACGTATATGTACATGCATTTTCAGACTTGGGTGAAAACACATAAATTGTGTCTCTTTTTTTTGCCAGTCTTGTGGCTTGAGCTCAGGGCCTGAGCATTGTCCTTGGGCTTTCTCAAGGCTAGCACTCTACCATTTGAGCCACAGCACCACTTCTGGCTTTTTCTATGTATGTGGGGTGCTAGGCAAGCACTCTTACCACTAGGCCAAACTCCCGGCCCAATTGTGTCTCTTTCAAGCAAGTTTGTTCAAATGCTCAGAAGAGATTCTCATCTGGTTTTTCATGTAAAAAGAAGTTAACCCATACAGAGTCTGAGAAAATAGGCTTGGGCAAATTCTCTTTCATGTAGGACCACAGAATTGTTCTGTTCTATGATGATGTCACTTTATGGTTGTTATAATTTTGATCCTAGAAATACATAGGTATCAATAGTTGAGGGAACTTCGGTGCCTTTGTGTACTTGAAGTGCTAAAACAAAACCGAAAAAATGGTCCAAACATATCCTAATCATTCCCTGTGTTTAATCTTGTGTTCTCACTTGGCTTTTTCCATTTAAATGGGGCTGGTGCTCTACTATTTGAACCATACCTCCACTTCTGGCTTTTTGTGGCTAGATGGAGGGATGAGTCTCCTAGATATTTCTGTGTAGGCGGAGTTTTAAACAAAGCTCCTCAGATCTCAACTTGCTGAATAAGTAGAATTATAATCCTATACTCCATGTAGCCAGCTCCCTCGTTCTTAACAGTTTTGAATTATTTCTTTTAGAAGGACAAGACCCTAACTGCTTACTCCAAAAACAATTGATCATAGATTGATAGTTTCGCTTAAAGATGTTTTAGGAATGTATTTCATGTGGTAAGTTAATGAACAAGCACCCTATCAAACTTCTTCCAATCTAATTAAAATGGAAAAAGATGGAAGAAGATGGTAGGCTGTCACAAGTCCAGCCCTGCCCATCTGAAGTCATATCAGAAGGATGTTCACATTTGCACTGTCTCTGGTTCAGCTCTCAGCACACTAGGAGAGACTCAAGTACAAAATAACTTTTATTGCAAGACAACTCTTCAAGTCTTTAGGAAAATGGAAGGCAAGGAGCCACCACACAGATGTTTCCTTCCTCTTTAAAGTGACACATGATTATAATAGGACCCATGATTAAATAAAACAAGTTAAAAAAACCCTGAAAATGAAGACTTCCTTTTATTTGACAAAGTAAAACAGTAAAATAGTCTCCCAAGGAAAGGACAGTTAGGTTCATTGTAAGCGTTATTGATCTTCATAACAAAAGTGATTCAGGTACTTACATGAATTATACTAGTCAAGTATTTTCCATGTTTTCCTAGATGCTTTAAGCCTGTTTTGTTGGTTAAAGGCCTATTGATGCATTGGCATGGAATATAAACCAAGTCCAATTCTAAGTACCTTTATGAAAACTGATAAAACCCTATGCCTTACAAAAGTACTAAAACTCAAGAGAAATAGTTTTAAAAGATTGGGTTATGACAGCCAAAGTCCTTGAAAATCTTGTGTGGAAGGAAATACCAATGTAAAGAAAGTATAATTTGGGGATGATCACAGAGTTACCAAAGGCTGGGTACCTAATTTCGAAAGGAAGCAAGGTTGATCAGTACCTCAGTTGACTCCAGAGGACCTCTTACTATGAGAAAAAATAGCAATGATTTTTAAAGATGGAAATTTTATGGAAATTATATCATTTCAGCTTAGATAAGACATCTGATTGCTACAGATTGTACTCATAATAGCTGTAACATTTTGTGATAGAAATACATAGCTGATTACTATATCTATATATAGATATATAGATATGAAATAGTCCTGAATATCAAGATTTATTTTTGTTTTGTTGTTTGCTGCTGTGATTTAACTTCAAGGAAGCTTGTTTTCTAAAAATCTCTCTAGCATAATAATAAAATATTTAGGGTTATTTATTATATATCTATATATAGATTTCTCCATATATATGTATATGTACATACATATATATGTGCATACACATTGTATGTATAATATATATGAATATATATGCTGAGAGAGAGAGTGTCAAGGATCAAGGCATGTTCCTAAGGCTTTCAGATCTATGCCAGGTTTTGAGTTATAGTCTTAAGTCCTATGATTCTTTCTTTTCAGCTGGGCTTTGGGGTGGTGAAGATGAGTAACAGCATGGTTAGACAAATGTACCATAACACGTCAGTCTTTGAGGACTGCCTGGAAGAATGAGAGCCAACAGTAATTGTCTAACCACAAGACCCTGGGGATTTAAAAATCCAGAACTTTGGGTAGGTCTGCAAACTTAAAAAGTGTCAAGTTTCTAATTTATGCTTTTTTTTTTTTTTTTTTTTTTACAAAAAAAGAGTTATTACCTCTTCTCCTGACAATGTTTCCGTAATTAGGGAGAGAAAGGACAGACCGTTTTACCACACTCTGATTCAGTATAGAGGGGAAAAGTTTTTTTTTTTTTCCTTTCATTTCATGTGACCAATCTTTCTTTCATGTGACTATCTTCACTGGTTCATTGAATAATTTCTAATAAGAGGTAATATTTCACAGGTACAGGCAGTGTGTGACTGTGTCTTAATAACGTTGGAGGGACAGATTATATCTCCTCTTCCTTAAAGTGGCCACATCTAGGATTGTTTCAAGAGGCAGCAACCAGCAGAAACTCTGAGTGTAGCATCTTCGCTGTGTAAGAAGAATGGAGAGATGATGGGCCAGGCTATTGTTCTGAATCCATCCCATCTATATCTTCTGGATGTGGCCGGGCCACAGAAGCAACAGAGATGGTTTTGTTCTAGGGTGGAAAATGAGAACTCATGGTTGGGCTCAGGTATTTGCACATGATTTTCAGTGACACATTATAATTTCTTTAATACTGATCTCTGATCAGTAGGTATCTTTAAAGAATACTGCATGATCCTAAAAGGAATTCCATTTATAGAACCATAAGACCATACCATAAACAACCCACAGACTGACAAAGCTGACTGAATATCAAGTTGCTTCCCTACTCTTGGGCTTCCAAACTGGCTTTTCCAAAACATTAGGGGAGAAAGGTGGCCAGTGAGCCATTCTCATTGAGTTTATCATAAACTTAATGTTTGTTATTTTATACGACAACTATATTTTGTCTGTCAATGATTATTTTTAAGAAACATTTAGTTTTAAGCATTGTTTAGCCAGTCTTTTGACTGACTTTAATCAACTTGTTCTGCTGAACAAGGTATAGAATTGATAGCTCCTATTGATTGGATGTAGCATTACCTAATCTTCA
>NC_143517.1:24062379-24117379 GCF_031878675.1 Megascapheus bottae
TTGGGAATTACACGGAATGGTTACAAAGTGCGTCATTGTGCAAACACAGAGGGCTTTTGCACTAAGTTGAATTCAAGATTATCAGCTTTAGGCTTCGGAAATTATTTTTATACCATAGGGGCAGGCGTTTTCAAATAGTTATTTGTGGTTTTATTTTTGAGAGTCAATAATGTTTACAAAAGAAATATAAGAAGTGGAAAAGATTTCACACAAACATATTCCTATATTCATGTAGAAATGTTCATGCCTTTATTAGGGAAGGGAAAATAATAAGAAATTCTTTATATCTTCTGGTACTTTGGATTTGAAGTCCTAGTCTGTAGAGGAAGGCCAAAGAAGGCTTTTGTATTCTTTCGTGGCACTAAGACCAATAAGTGTGATATTTTTCAATGATAGCATATTTTTCACTGAGTCCTGTCAGCATGCCTGAGCTGTCGACCAACAGTAAGCAATATCCATTTAACTGTAAAGGCCATTTAACTGTAAAGTCACAAATTTACTTTAAAATATTTATGAGCACGGGAAATTCCTCTGCCTAGTACTGAAACAAAAATCCAGACTTTTCTTTTGGAAGAATATGAGTCAGTGTGTGTGTGTGTGTGTGTGTGTGTGTGTGTGCACACATGTATACTGTATAGTGTGAGAACATGTACAGTGGTTCTTTTCATGCCTAAAAATTAATATTAAAATATTTAAAAATAAAATGGTCAGGCCTTTATTATCATTCTTAAAAATTGCATTTTGTAGTTAACTGTACTTCTTTGAAACTATTGATTGGTGCTAATTCTTCCTCTTAATAGGCCAGTTCTGATTCATTGTAGATCAGAGATCAGAAATATTTTCCCAAGACCAGTGCAGAATTGCAGAGTAGTGAATGTAATAACAATATTCTATACATCAGTCTGTCTTTAGCAGTTTACTTTTATAAAAGTATAAAAGAGGGAAATGATTACACAATAATTTCATTGCTTGTTTTGTTTTTTCTTAGTTTTGGGGAAACATTTGGTTTAATATAAGCTGCACATTCAAGAATTCAAAGATAATTTATACAAGGAAAAATACATAAAGATCATATAAATACATATTCCACATCATACAGACTTTGTCCCATTAGCTTTCATTAACTATTAAATTCAAACACATTGTAACAACATACCAATCAAATGTATTCAGGTATTTATATAAAGAGCAATTGATATATATTTTATATTCTTCTTACAATTATAAAACATTGATATCAGATATAGAAATATTTCTATTGCAGCATTAGATTGGAATTCAGACCTATATTTTGTGTATGAGGTCTAAAAAGTTTTTTTTTTGTCTGAGAAACTACTTACCTTGAAATGAAATAGCAAGTCTCACATGATTTCCTTTGATTTTTTCCCCAAAATATTAGAAAACATTCAAATACATTATTTCTGCCATCATAAAATATTGTTGGAAAAGAAAGCTGTAGCCGTGTAAATTTCTGATTGATTTACCATCAGGTAATTTGGAAAGGTCTGAGATGAATGGAAGAGACATGTGTGATGTAACCAGGCCTTTTTACTAATTTTTAAGATGTCAACCATAACTTTAATTTCTAAGTTAAAAATGCATGTAACAGTTTATATTTAATGATTTCAGGATTTCTAATAATGCATGGAGAAGGCTTAAACTATTAAAGAATCAAGTAGTTTTTGGTGAATTCTATAAATAGTAGGAGAGACATAGTTCCAGGTAAAATGAATTGACTCAACAGACAAATCTGTATCCTGAAGAGACGGGAAATAAATTAGCATTATCATTGACTTTGGCCTATGTGATCCCTTTCAAAAGGAATCCTGAATTTCACAACTATCCTTGGTTTTGTAAAGACACTCTCTCAGCTTGGAAAGTTTTCCCTGTGTCGTGCCATTAGCAAAGGAGAGAGAAATTCATTAGTGATGTGTGTTGAATTGGAGTTACTTTTAAATATTTAGTTAAATCTTCCAGCCCACTAGAAGGTTTAAAGTCAGATTAGGTGAGGCCAGGGATCATGGGGAAATTTCACAGCTGAGTCTGTGGAGAACCATTCACTCCTCCCATAGCAGGAGCTCTGGAGAGTGAACTGTTGTGGTGCTGTTCACTCTCTCAGCCTGATCGAAGCCCAGCTCAATAGCATTAAACTAGTCCCCATTTAAGAGATTTGTCTTACAAAACCTTGAAAACTGCTCTGAACATGCATACATTGATTTTGTTGCTGGGCTCTCCTGGGCTTTGATGAAAAGGCAGCCTCCACACGCAGGTAAAAAGGGTTTACTTCTTCCATATTAAAAAGAGAAGATTAAGGGAGGCTGAACTAATCATTGGCATACAAGGGTGAGAAAGTAGGCCTCATGCCTAATGCTGGCTGATTTTCTGTGATGGAACAAGGAGTCAAAACTCACTCATGCAGCTTACTGCTACTTCATTTTGTACAGCTAATCAAATGGCACATGCCACAGGACCAGATTTGTTTCTCATAGTTTAGAAATAATATCGATACTTAGCACTCTTGAAAAAAGGATATTCATTTAGCTTAGAATGTGGGTAATATTACTATAAGGGTAAAAGGAAGAGAAGCATCAAAATGACATCAGAGTCACTTTTTAGAATTCATTCAGAATGTACAGCCATTTCTGTGTTTTTTATATGAAGCTTTCCTTTAACTTCATCTGATATTTGCTTTTATTTGAATGGAAAAAACCTGACTTCCATGTATGTCTGGAATTTTTTTCCTCTACATAATAAGATTTATCATTTGAACTCAGCAGAGAATACTTTTCCTTTATCATTTGTTTGAACAACACTTAATACTTCTTTTTCTAGTCAAAGATTACATGCAACTGTATATATATATGCATATATAAAATGCATCAGAGGATTTGCAGTGTCCTTGGGTAGTTTGCACAGATCATTTCCCAGCAGGGAACTCCAGAAAAAAGTAAATGTACCTTTGTTCTATAAGATGGCCAATTTTATACCCTGCAGCACTAATTCCTGTAATTATTTGTGTCCATCTTAGCTGTGATTTGGGTAAAGAGATATGAAACCTTTCTGAAATTATGGTGTAAGTAAGCCTTTGGAGGGGGGAGGGAAGTTAAATAAAACAGCCATGCTGTGAGATTTCATATATTGCAAGATATTTGAAAATGTAACCAATTTATCTAGAATCAAGTCTTATCAGCCATGTCTTTGATCTATTGCAAAAAAAAAGAAACACACACACACACACACACACACACACACAGAGCACAATAATGATCCTGAAACTAATGCTACCAAGGCAGATCAAGCTAGATAAGAGAATTTCAGAAATTAGATAACACTCATTTCCCAGCCCTTACAGGAATCGCTTGGTTTGCCTTTTAGGCATGTGTTGCTTGCACTTTCTCATGACTCACTCAGCATGGTTCATCATCTTCAAGCAGATCTCCTTTTCTACCACTGTTAAATTACAGCATCCTACTCGAATAACTTGTAGTGTGATCATCCACAAGAAAAGATTTCTAGCTCCAAACCATTTAATACCTCTGTCATTAAGATGATAATGAATGGATGCAGAGAAAAGATGAGATGGCCATAGGAAATCCCTCAGATCTGACCAGTGAACTGTGAATGTAGGTAGACTCAGGGTATTCTTAGTGAACTAGCCAGTGTTTTCTCCAAAGCCTGCTGTGACAATGGTATGTTCAATATGTTTAGTTTGTAGATAAAATAAGATTAATGACATGGAAAAAATGTCACCAAACAGTTTTTAAGGAAATACAAAGCTGGCTGAAGTGATGATGATTTGCTTTATGAGACACAGCAAGTATTTTAGTGAGGTCCACTAATCAGATATATTTATTTAGGTTTATTTTTTTCTTAATGGTAGATAATTGACACTTTGTTGCTTTCGAATGATGGAAAGCATGCAGATTTTAATTATTTTCATCCTATGGATTTACAGCTTGAATAGTTTGAATGGTAAAATATTCTGTTTCAGTAGTAATTTTTATATGTCCCCAGCATTTAAAAAATATATATGGGTGTTTATATATATATATAAATCTGGGTGTGTATATGTATTGTATATAATATTACTCTGTATATAAGGGTTAAGACCAGACCTTTCTTGTTTTATAATAATTGCCAGCCAATCCATAAAGATGCCTTTTTCACCTCTTTGATGTGATAAGGAAGTGTTAAATCAAAGTGAATCCCCTATTGGAGCCACCTTGGGACTGAATAGTGATTGAGCCAATTGTTACTACTCTGGGGGTATTTAGGCAGAAACCCACACATCTCTCTCTGCAGATCCGAGAGGCCATCTCAGGCATCCTGTGCCACCTGCTATCACTTAATTAGTATCATCATCTGCTTTCTAGTTGGAAATAACTGTATCACTCACTTCTTAAAAAATATAATCGCCTAATATATTCCAGATTATATTACACAAATATCAGGTGACTCTTTCTGTTTTTCTTAATTTGCATTGATCATTTGAATATCTAATTTGTTTCTTTACTTGTATCCATTCCACCTTTAGAGTAATTCGAAAGGCACAGTTGTATGGCATCGTCACCATAGACTCAGTACACAGAGAAAATACTAAGTAAATGTTAATTTTTGAAGCTACAGAAATTATCTTTTATATCCCATACTAGATATCATGAGAGAATAAAGATTAACAGCAAGTGTAAAGGTGATTTTTTGCCATATAATAAAGGTGATTTTTTTAAAGTTATATTATAAAGTAGGATACAGTGACTATCTCTTTGAGCAATCATTATATATCAGTAAATGAATAGTAGCTTCTGTTGGCATAGCTTCTTTCTTATGTAGTTAGCTCTGCACAGTGAAGGATATGAAGAAGAAACTAAGGGATTTAAGAGATAGAGAAGCATTGTCATCTTTAGACCAGAAAACTACAGTTACAGTTTTGACTTCCTGAAGAATTCCAATACTATCACTTGTATATAACACCCAGGGCTGTCAGACACAGCTCTGTTAAGAGGTGATTTCCAAGGAGAACATTTCATTTTCATTTCTGGTATCACATTAGTACACAATAAAAGGTTCACAATCAATGTCCTTCTTTGAGTCTTGGTCAGTGATAATAAAGGGACAAAAATCGGATGGACAATTAGGGTTTTGAAGTACACTGATAAATCTTATCTGTACATGTTTTTATTCACTCCTCCATTTTACAGAATAATTCAGTTTTATTTTTCCTGTAAATCCTAAAAAAACAAATTGGAAAATATAATAACTGGAAATAATTTAAAAATACAACATGACCTTGTGGGGTTTCCTTGCAATAGTATTGAGTAAATATGGCCTTGAACACACCTACAAAACATTTGCAGTGGAATGTGATTATTGTCCTTAAAATAATTCTACAAATTATTGTTTTCTAGCTGCCATCAATTATAACATAACCAGTACATAAAGTTGGTGATCTTGTTAGTGAATAGAAACCAATAAATGTTTTTTGTTAACTTGTAAGTTACATTGTTTTGTGCAATTTCAAAACATGCTGTATCAAATCCATTTGCTTGGAAAATTAGCCCCTTGAAAAGGTGTATTTTTTTCTAATGACCACCCAAATACCCTGCTAAAACATTCTTTCTTTCAGCAAAAGTAAAAGGAAACAGGCTTACCTTTTTCTCTATCTTTTGATTCCATTTAAGTTTCTATCCTTTCTTTGTGTTGTTTTGCGCATTCCTACATCTTGCAGTATTGTACACTGTGAAGATCTAGTAAGCGAGTTAAAGGCTGATGACGCTAACGAATCCCAGCGCAAATGACTGAATCGATAGGAAACCAGCCACTGCTGTTTAAGTGTATCGATAAATGTACCTTTATTTTCTCTTGAATGGATAAGTGTCGCAGTTAAGAGTCCTATGGATCTCTTAATTGAAAGTTAATTTTAAATCAATAAAGTGAGTCATTTAAATATTGATTGGTCCTTTCTACACGAATTGTTAGCTGATTTTTTTTGCAACAACTTTGTTTAAATGCAATCAATAGCCCACAATCAGTATGTTCTATAAAAAACTGACAGATGTTCCCAAAATGCCTGCCAGGCATATTCTTATCTGTTTACATACACAGCAAAGATATTTCTGTTCTTTTCATATGTTTCAAGATGATAGAGGTCCAGGGATCTCTCTCTCTCTCTCTCTCTCTTTTTTCTCTCTCTCCTTCTCTCTCTCTCTCATATTTACACACATATAGCTATTCTTTGTTTTTCTTAAATACCATCTTTTCTTAAAAGAACATCTGGATTTCTTATCACTATCAGTCAAGCAGCTTTGTGATTTCAATTTGGACAAGAAAACAGTGAGATATTCTCATAAAATTTTAAGGACAGTAGAAGACATAGTCTTTGGTACTGTTATGTCATAACATGTTAGCACTATTGCATGAATAACCATTGCATTCAAATGTAATGAAGCAGTTTTGCCTGCGTGAATGTATTTATCAAGCACAAGGCTAGCAAGCACTTTTCATTTACATTGCTTCCCTTAGATGTTATCTCTTTAGCATAACAGCAAATAGTCAGGCCTTCTTCCATTCCAAATTGACAAAGAGAGCAGCCAAGTTATAAAAATACAAATTGTATTACATGAAATTCATCTTGATTAATCTAATAAACTAGGGTACTTGTAGCTTTCAACATAGCAGCAAATATGAATGTTCTATTCATGGTTTTTCCTGACCATTCAGTATTTCCCAAAGGAATTGTCTAAAATCTATAGAAAACTGTCATCTGTACCTCTTATCACAAAAGAGTTAATTTAGAATAAGATTTCTAATTACTTTCTAATATATTTATGAGATCACTAATTGAATGTGCAAAACTCTGATATGTTTCCCCTTCAGGTGTGTGTGTGTGTGTGTGTGTGTGTGTGTGTGTGTGTGTGTGTGTGTGTGTGTGTTTGAAAACAGCATTAACAAATTCTATTTTAAAAATCCTCTTTTGAATTAGTGAGGTATCACCTTAGTAAGAAGTTACCACATGTACATTTTAGAGTGTTACCAAAACTCTGTATATTTAATGGTAATAGCTACAGTGAAACCCAGAGCTAACTTAGGGCCTTAGGTTGATTGTTATTTGGCCAAAAGATAAAAATACAGCACAATTGTATTTCTGTCTGAAAACCTGGCCAAAATCCAATTATCCAAACCTTCATCTACTAAATTATCCACTAAACCTTAAACTTATACCAAGAAACATGAAAACACTGCAAATTAGTTTTGTTATCCTTCTTTACATGACAATTTACATATAAAGTATAAATCCTTAAGGATAGCCAATCTAGAAGCTTATCTGAGACACTGTCATTTTAGCATTTTGCTATACATATACACTCTTCTGTTTGGCAGACTCATTCCTTTTTAATCTTGCATTATTGTCCTTTCAATACAAAACCTCAGAAACCAGTTTCTTCCATTTACAATGTCTGCAAAGCTAAATCAAAGGAGAAGCTTTAAAAGAAATGGTGGACTATCATGACTTCATATGCATACTGGTCCAGCCTGTGGAGATGCTGTGTCTAGGATCTGCCTTAAGATGTGACTGATAGATCTTATTTGTCTGATAGAGCTGGCCAGGGAAATAGAGCTACAGCTGGTTACTTCATTAGGTCCTCTCATTGATTGAACCCTGCTGAAGTGATGCAGCAGGCTCCTCAGATAACTGCTGGTAATAGAACAAAATGAATTCTTATCACAGAGATTGGAAAGGCCATTAACCCTGGCCTCCAATGCTTTGCAGAGGTCATAGACAGGAAGCCAAGCGGTGACTGGGAAAACTGTTTTCTGTCTAACTACAGGTCATGTTAGAATGGTGTGTGTGTGTGACTCTTTTACCCTTCTGCTTCTGTATAGGGATGAAACCCTTGTACTGGCAGATGTTAATAATCAGCTGTAAATAAATATTGGAACCAGAAGAAAAATGGGAAAGCCCAGGAATTTATTTCAATAAATATTTAATAAAAGAACAATTGTTACTGAGATATTTACTGCTGGTTCTCCTGTAGTTTTAAAACAAATTTTTTCCTATTTAAGTTGGAAAGAAAAATACATAGAGACACTTTAAAAGAGAAATTAATATGAGGTTATAAAAAACTGTTTGTTTCCATCATTTCTATTCTTCAGAGTTGGCTATAATAATTATTCCTCCTCCCCCTTGCTTCCTGTCTTTGCTAAGAAGCCACCCTTTGCTGTCTCTGAATGACAATCTGCTTGCCTTTCACCTGGTCGAAAGGAGCATAGATCTAAGGAACAGTCCTATAATTTACATTTAATGCAACCTTTCAATTGACCAGGAGCCCACAACCTAAGCCCTCATCTCACAGCTAAGGACATTCCCACATTTGTCAGGTCACTGCCACATTGGGTTCAGCCAAAAAGACCCATCCATTTAAATCCTACACCAGCAGTTTTTTCTGCCTCTGTGAAGAGGAAGCTTTTAGAACAGCCCATGGTATGTTTTATACATTCAGCCTGAAACAAAACAAAACAAAACAAAACAAACCTTACAGATTAGAAAATCTTAGTAAAGGAAGCTCCTTAATAGAAAGACATGGAGCAATTCTCATGGCAAATGTGTAGTTTGTCTGTGTCTGTGTGTGCAAATGATGTACTAAATACGATTTTTAACAATATGTTGGTGGGTTCTATACTTAGGACTGTGATTTAATTTCAGTGTCTGTGGTTGTGTGGTATTCTCTGTTGGAGCCAATCTTTCACTAGGAGTTAGTTTATTTAAATGTAATTGGGTCCTGTGGATGGAAAAAAGAATCCTCCCTACTTTATGTCTTTGGAGACCCACCCAGACATTTGGTTTGGACGTTCATACATAAATAATAACAAGAAGGTGTATGCTGTCATTGCTGTGCTTAAAACACCAGAAGTGGTTTGGCAAGAAAGTAACCAAAACAGATTACTTTGGATAAACATAGAATCAGATGCTTCAATGCATTAGTTTATGTACATGTGTATCTGGATATACAAAGTTATATAGATTGCATTTCATAGTCTGTGTAGACTATAAAATGGAGGAAATTTGATTAATTTAAGAGTGTACAATCTCAATTAGTTTACAGTAACAGAGGGTTTATATTCAATTGAGCCATCTGTTAAAAGAATCATGTTTAAAAGTGCATTAACTACATCATGTCTAGAATATCAACTTCTAAATGAAAATTTAGATTCTATTTTATATTTGTAGGTTTCCTTTTAATATATGGCTTTTAAATGTATTTACTGTAGGGGGTTAATACAAATGCTCTCAAAATCTGATCTTTTCACTTATTTTTAAGAATTTTAGATTCTGTTGCATGCAGATGTAAAAGGAATCACAGAGGCCTGGAATTTCAGCCCATGATACCTGGGGTGAAGCTCATGACATTTTTAGACTTGTAATTGCTTGAGCTGTGCACTCTGAACCTCAGTGGCTCTGAGTTCAGTGCTTACGGTCTAATAAAGAACAGGCATTGTTTTTCTTTGTTGAATTTCAATCCAAGAACATGTGATAAACTTATGTTTTTAATTCTTCATACAATGAGTAGCATTAAGTATTATTAGGTCAAGTTGAAGAAACAGAATATACTTTGGAGGAAAAAAGTATTGATTTTTCTTCATATAAGTTAATAAACTAGTCATAGATATTTACTTTATGTGTGCCCTAAAAGTAGATGCAATATTTCAAACATTAATCTTCTTGGTAACTTGAGTGAGTTAATGAAAGGCAACAACTATTCTTTTTAGATTCAAGAAAGATTGTAAATGGAAATGTGAAAAAAGATCTAACAATAAAAGAGGAAAACATGAATGACACACAACAAATGTTTCCTATTCAACTGGTTATTTGATAATTGCAGGCAAAAATACGCTATGTTGTGTTTTTGGAGGAAAAAAGTTTCATTGCAACCAACTAGATTAGTTTTTCCAAGAACTGATTGAAATTTTTATTGGCATATTTACAAATGGAAAAATAAACATGTAAGAGACAATGGTGGATGTGAAGCAAGTATGACATAGATCCTAATGGATTTTGAGAAGTTTTTGAAATTAACATTGTAAATTTCCAACTTGTTCTTTTTCTAATCATCAACAATCTTTTCCAACAGTATCTTTTTAGCCACCTCTAATATCTCATAACATTACCATTTTGTTTCATTTGAAAATAATTACACGAAAAAGATATTAGGATATGATGAGCCAAATACATCAACATCTTTTAGTGTCCATATTTCTCTTAGGTGATTTCAGTGATAAAATTTGTGATGGAACTGGAGAATTAAAGAGGATGTCTGGAAGTCAACTTTGAAAACAAAGTTGAAGGATTAAAATGTTTCCTTCTTTCTAATTTTTTTTTTTGTTGTTGCCAGTCCTGGGCTTGAGCTCAGGGCCTGAGCACTGTCCTTGGACTTTCTCAAGGCTAGAGCTCTACCACATGAGCTCAGCATCACTTCTGGCTTTTTTCTATGTATGTGGTACCAAGGAATCAAACCCGGGTCTTCGTGCATGTCAGGCAAGCACTCTACCACTAGGCCAAATTCCTGGCCCCTAAATTTGTTTTTTAAATGTTAAATTTTATTAAACTGCTTTGCCTATTGGTATTTATATGCCATTTTTCACAATATTATTTATAGAGAATCTACATTCTCAAAATTGTACCTGATACTATTTGTAATGAATTAACTCCTCTTGTCCTGGGGACTGACATGTTCTCAATGTAATATGTTGGCTGCTTGTGCTTTCTAGATTTAATAAATTATTTTGCAGATAAAGATTTTGCTAAGTGTTAGGAAAGGTCCATCTTAGCACTCTAGGCTCCCAGAGTAATACTTCTCGGTATATATGTAAGCATTTGATTGTAAAATACTTGATTATTTCAGCTTTTAAAAATGAGGATTTTGTAAAAACAATTTTAAATGCAGAGAAAAATGCAACCAATCTTTTCTTTTTCCATGAAGAATTGTTTTTTTGTTTTTATTTTTTATGATCTTGTCAACATGTCCTTGTAATTTGACAGCAATCTTCTCTAGGATGTCTTTAATAACTATCAGAGACAGAAAGGAAACCAAATGGTATGGCTGGAGAAATTAGATGAGCCACACTGTCCTAAAGGAAAAATTTACTCTAATGAGATAAAGAAATGCTTATTACCTTTTTCTGGTTATGTAGCATTGACAAAAAAAATCATGTATGGATTGGCTCAGGTGGTAGAGCACTAGTTAACCTTGAGTAAAAACAGCTCAGGAATACTGCCCAGGCACCGAGTTCAAGCCCCAGGACTGACAAGAAAAAAATCACTTGAGGTAGGTGGTAGTGTAACATTGGACCATTGGACTTCCACACTGGCCGGGGTTCAGAGGTGGCTTAAGTCTCGTGCCTGGAAGATGTGTTTATCCTCTTCTGAACGTCAGGCCTCTTGCTGCAAACATGCTCCGTCAGATCATCCATCAGGCCAAGAAGCATCCAAGCTTGATCTCTCTTTTTGTATTTATTGGAGCCAGAGGTGCTGGAGCAGCGCTGTATCACGCCTGGCTCTGTTCAATCCAGATGTTAGTTGGGACAGGAAGAATAACCCAGAACTCTGGAACAAGCTGGGTCCCAAAGATCTCCGTGAATGTGGACTACAGCAAACTGAAGAAAGAAGTTCCAGACTTCCAAATTTGACAAACCCTCACAATAAAGCGGCTGAAAATGAAGGTCTTTCAGAAGACATCCGCGCAATTTTTCACTTCACCAGAAAATATCACCTGCAAATGCATGACATAATTATGCTGATTCGTTGGATTTATTACACTGATTAATAAATCTCTGAAACTACAAAAATCATAAAAGAATTCACGTAGTGTATTTGTACAACGTTTTCGCACTTGGAATCTGTTGGATGCAGAAATTCCATGATTTCTTTTACTCATCTGTAGAATGATCTATATGAGTGTTTTTATACAAAGGAGCTCTATACATTTGACTAGATTATTATTAGCTTCAAGAAGAAGCATCATATAAGAATTTGGAAAAAAAACTTGTAACACACATTTTTGAAATTATATCTTCTTTGTCACTTTCTCACTGTGGTGATTAATAACCTCTTTGTAACCCTATTCTACTAACCTGACCTAATACTTGTGGGACCTTCATGTCTTCCTAGTATCTTAACTACATAGACAAACTTTCTTTTATTCAGAAGCTACTAACATAAAAGCTTTTAGGATTGTTGTATTTTTGAAGAAACCAAAAAGAAAAATGTACTTTTCCTGAACCAGCTTTACAAAAGTAGTTTCACAGTCACCTTGGTGTTACTCTCTTTGAGGCTTCAATGTTAAACACTCAGTCAAAACAAATGCACTCCAGTGATTTCTAAAAATAGGCAACAAGTAAGAAAGTAGAAAGGAGGGAGGTAATATTCTATCTAGCCCTTTTCGAAGAAATGAATAAGAAACGACATGGAATTAATACTACAAGAAATAAGAGAACTAAGAAAAAGGAAGATTAGATGGTATCTTTCTTTTGTTTTTCTCTTTTTTGCCAGTCCTGGGTCTTGAACTCAGGGCTTAGGCACTGTTCTTGGGCTTTCTCAAGGCTAGAGCTCTCCCACTTGAGCCATTTCTGATGTTTTTCTGTGCATGTGGTACCAAGGAATTGAACCTGGATCTTTGTGCATGCTAGGCAAGCACTCTACCACTAGGCCATGCTCCCTAGATGGTATATTTCCAAACCCTTGAGTAAGAGATGGTTTGAATTATTGTGTTAACATGTACAAGCTTATAATTTATACTCAGAAGATTTAAAGTAATGAACAAGAACATACTTTGAAAGGAATTGAGGCTTATGCAATATAAAGAGCCAACAGGCTATAAACTTACTGTCTTCATTAGATTAGGCAACTATAATAAAATACTACAAATTGTATGTCATTAATAATAGAAGTATATTTGTGCCAAATCTGGAGGCTGGGCAGTTTATGATAAATCCAGGCACTGATAGCTTCCATGTTGGATAATGGTCTACTTCTTCATATATATGACGGCTTCTATGTTGTTATGTCCTCACGTGATGGGGGAATGGCTACTTCTCTGTAGTCTCTTTTTAAAGAGCATTAAGTACATACTTCATAACATCACTATCTTGTAGGATAGGGTTTCAACATATGAGTTTGGTAGGGATTTAAACACTCAGACCATAGCACTCATAAATTATATGCTTGCGGTAAGGGTGACATTTTGCTCTAACTTTTAAGGACTTGTTTCAACTTTATAGCAATTATTTGTAAACTGACCAAAATAATTGCATATGTTCATGTAATGGGAAAGCCAGAAAACCTTTAAAACTACTCTAAGTCCACCTACTCAGCCTACAACTGAGAAATCAGTGACTTCCTACAATTTCATAGATCACGGTTATGTAGCTAATTCATAGTCTAATGTATAGTTCCACATGACGTTTGTTGCATTTTTCTGTTTATATGGCAGAATGGAAGGTATTAAAAGATGATCATTTTTTCTTGTCTCATCACTTGCTTATTAAAAAAAGAAACTCCCAGGCAAATTTTCTTTTGAAATTCTCTTTGAGTTTCATTCTTCTCATATTCTTATTACATCAAGTAGTTATGCCTAGGATGCTCTGATGTGTCATTAGAGCAAACATTGTACGTTGCTCAGACTCAACTTCTGTATTACTTTCCCTCATTCCCTCTACCCCTTTTCCTAAATATTCTTAGCTAACTTCATTGTTCAATTGTCATACCTGTATATAAAATATTTGGCAATATTTTTCTTTCTTCTCTCTATTTGCTTCCTTCCCCACTCCAGTGGCTATAACCCAGATAAAATCTGGTTTCTTTTTTTGTTGTTGTTGCTGTTGTTGTTTTTTATAGGGCTAGGAGCATAGCCTAGTGGTAGAGTGCTTGGCTAAGATGTAAAAAGCCCCCAGATTCAATTCCTTGGTACCACGTACAGAGACAAAGTTGGGAGTGGTGCTATGGCTCAAGTGATAGAGTGATAGCTTTGAGAAAGCCCAAGAACAGTGCCCAGTCTCTGAGTTCAAGCACCAGGTCTGGCAAAAAAAGTGTTTTATATTCCTTTCAGCCATTTTTTATTGTACCTAAACAATTAGAAATGACTTCAAGTTGGTATTTCATGCTCACACATATAATACTTTGAACAGATTGACTCCTAGGAACTTTTTAAGATGTCATGATAGAAAGTAAGAAATATGTTGATACTTCCTTTTTCTAGAGTTAATTGTTATAAGTTCTTTTATCACAAGAAGTCTTAGCATGTCATCTCCTCTTTTTTTTTTTTTGCCAGTCCTGGCTTGAATTCAGGGCCTGAGCACTGTCCTTGAGTTTTCTCAAGGCTAGAGTTCTATCATTTGAGCCACAGCACCACTTCCATCTCTTCTATGTATGCAGAATCGTAACGGGTCTCTGTGCATGCTAGGCAAGCACTCTAAGACTAGACCATACTCCCAGCCCATGTCATCTCCTCTTTTGGTAATGGTTGATTGTCTTGCCTCCTCCTTAAAATCTGTGATTTCTGAGGACAAATAACTTAGTAGGTTCTAAGTAAATCTATATGTCTTTTATGCAATGAATTAAAATTACCTATCCAGTATGCAATTATTTATAGACCTTAAAGTACTTCGTTGCTGTTATATATTTCCAGTGAAATGTAGAAGTTTGAGAAATGGTAGGTAAAGGGTTTAGAAAGATTAAGGTAAATTAAAAAATAGTAAAATTTTCAGCAGAAGTTACACAAAACAGTAGAGACCAAATACTTCACAGACAGAATGCTGTGGATACCTTAAGATTGTTAATAAATATTTCCCATTAAGTGTCATAAAATAATACTTAGAAATGTCTATTTAAAAGCAGGAAAAGAGATTATAAATCCTAGCAATTCCACTTCTGGGCATTTATCCAATAGAACAAAAACAACACTCCACTAAAGCTACCAGCACAACTATGTTCATTGATTTGTTGTTTACAATACCCAAGATATGAAGGTGTCCATCTGTGGACAAGTGGATCATGAAAATATGATATGCCCATATAATAGAATTCTATTCTTCAATCAGGAATAATGATACTCTGCCATTCCCAAGAAATAGAAGAAAGACTTGGAAAAATTATGTTAAGCAAAATAAGCCAGAACATAGATTGCATGTTTTCTCTCCTTTGTGGTAACTAGCCTGTGCCTATAAATCTACAAGCAAACACACTGGATGATAAAAAAAAAAATACACTGAGGCAGGATAAATTATATAGGTCTCTAGACATTCACACAGAAAGACCAAAGGAGGATATTCATGGGAATGTATCACAAAGGCTCAGTAGCTATATGCATATAACATAAAATAATATTTTATAACATGAACTCCAAGAAATAGAAACAATATTTTTTGTTTTTGTTGTTGTTGCTGTTTGCGTTCTATTTTCCTTTTTTCCTGTTTGTTAGTTTATTTGTCTTTGGGAAGGTAAAGGGGAGCACAGAAAAGGTGGGAAAAAAGGTGAACAAATGCAGCAGTGGTACTTAGATTCACTAGACAACACGTGGAAAATGAACTATATCACTTTTGGTTTTGGATGGGAGGGGAAAACTGAGAGAAAGGGAAGAAGATGACATGGTTTGAAAAGAAATGTACTCATTATTTGACACCCTTCTGTAATAATAATGAAATATATTTTTAAAATACAGGGACTATGGACATGGTTTTAGATATAAACACAACTATATAGACATAAAAATTTATGACTCTATAGACATGTTTTATTATATAGATTAATAAGTATCTATGACATCCAAACCCTCTGCTTAATTTTAATTACGTTCTAAAATCTAAGTGCTAGTGATTGTATATAGAGATTCTCTTCTCGAATACTTGTTGGCTAAACATGTCATTTGAAATATAATGTAAAAATCAATGTTAATAAATTCTTTAATAAAAAATATAGGGAAATATTTTAAAGGATAAAAATAAAATTGAGAGAGAATTATTGAGACTAATTGTTAATTTTCTCTGCAACTCTACTTCACTCTTTTCATAATTAGTCTCTCATTTGTAGAAATGATATTGGCCCTTGGATGTATTTCCTTGTTCAAACCTTCATAGTTCATAAAGCTAAAAGAAAGTTGACAGTTTATTTTAGCCCTCAGTGATATCTTCCTTGACCAGGGTTCTCCAGGGAAGTGTGTAGAGATGATTTTATTGCCATTTTGCAAAAATTTCACACTAATTTTATTCTCTAGAGTTTTTGTTTCAAGTAAGAATATGCCTGGACTTTGAAGTTTTAAATATACTTAACTAAGGGTATCAATGTTGGAAAAATAATGTACCCATTACCTGACGAATGTAGCTGTAACCCCTCTAGACATTACCCGACAATAAAATACAATTAAAATAAATAAATAAATATGCACAACTTACCCGACGGCCATAAGAACTGACTAGAGAAAAGAAAATAGGAGACAGTAACTTAGTTCTGCAATATGTAAATTATATAAGTAAAAGAGAGAAAGAAAAAGATTGCTAACAGAGCTGGCAAATAACTGTAATATTAGCTTCTTTAGCTTATTTTAGTAGGATAGTAAACTCTTAGACCTTTGCAAAAGCACATGAACTGCTTGTATTTAAAGCAAGCATGATGAATTAAGCAGAGTCAGAATGAAATAGAGAAATATCCCTTCTTAACCTGTTCTTGGAGGATTCTTCTCTGTTGTCATTATTGATTGCAGAAACCACCCAAGAGCATGTTCTGCCTACAGCATGTAGCCTGGGGTCGTGACACACAAGGAAGTCAAAGTTTCCTGTCCTCAAGAAGTTTGAAATCTGCTTATTAGAAAGTATCAACTTGTCACACAAAAATAGATAAATAATGACTTGTTGAAAGACTTTAACTTCAGTACTATTACAGGTTTGGCATGGCTAGTAGAAGTATGAGGAAATGAAGTAGGGACAGGTAAATATATGTGCCAATATGTTATAATTTTAGAATATGTTATAATTGTAAAGAGTAAGGGGAAATTTATTTTAGCAAATTATCACAATTAATTCACAAATGATGACCACTATAAAAAAGATACAAAAATAGGCAGAAATGTGGACATCTTAGGAAAATTGAAAGTGACCTAATCATGTTAATTTACACCAGTAGTCCCAGCTATTCTGATGTCAGAGTCAAAAGGATCATAAACTTAAATAAAAACTCAATTTTCCAGATTTATATTGACACTTTTTACATTACCTGTGGTTACAGATGTTTACGTTCTCTAGTTTTTATGGGGGTTTTTTTGGTACTACTTTTCTGTCTGTCTGTTTGTCTATTTCTCTCTCTATGTCTCTCTCAATTTACATATACCACCTCATAGCTCTTGCCTATTTGATGCATCTCTTTGCATGTAAATAGAACTAAACAAATTCATCGCTATTGTTTGCAAACCCTTTCTTCACTTTCAGATTATTTTATCGGCATTTTCTACATTTTAATAATTGCTTCTGCATTCTTCCTATCCCCTGCGTAAAAAAAGCATTTGGAGACACCTTTAATTTCTGTCATTCCCTCCTCCACATCAAGCCCACTAGTAATTCATATCTACTTTGCTGAAAAATTTTCAATTCCTTTACTGTCTCATTGGTTCTGAATACCGTCTGTTACAGTGTATCACCAGTAGTTTTGTTTTAGTTCTCTCTGTAATGTTATATTTGTGTCTCAAACTTCCAGAAGAGGTCTGTACCTTTGGACACTGATTAGTCCTTTAGCCAGAGTCCTCTAGGCCTACCTCTTTGTTCTTTCACAGCACCTTTCATCATTTTATGTATCTTTCAGTAGTATTTACTTAATATTTGTTTCTTAGAGTTCTGCCCTCCACTCTCATCCTCATCTTCTCTTTGTTCTTTCTGAGGCCTGTCATTTTCTCAAAAATCTTTAGTTAATACTGCTCCCAATTATCTTCAACTCAGAGAGTTTCTTTTTACTCATGATTTTCTTCTACCAACTTAAATGTTTACTAAGCATCTGTATTTAAATTTGTTTCCAGAACTGATCTCAGTGTCTTTATTCATGTCGAAACTTGAGCTTCTTAACATTTTTTCTCTTTGGTGAAATCAGTATTTTTCCTCCTTCCATTATTTTCTTCTAGGCAGTAATAGCTTCAAGGTATAGTGGATACTCCAGTGTCTTTTTAAAAATTACTTATAGCAGAAGTCATTTTTTCTGTTTTTACCCTTTGCGTAGCATCTCAAAGATGAAAGAATGATTATAGCATCCCTGCTTAAAACTCTCACTTTGCCAAGATCCAGGGACTCCTTGCCAATACTTTCATTCAGACAAAGGAGAAAATAAATTGGCTATTTCTCAGAAACATTTTTTTCCTACTGCTAATACCATCCAAAGAAAGCAATGTGCCAAACCTCATCAATCTATTTGCTCATTAATGAATGATTGAATGATTTATTGCATAAATATTTCATGGATATGTGTAAGCATTGTCTTGAAATTTCACAGCAGGTTCCAATAGGACATTTTTCAGTCTTGGCTCCAAAAAGATCTTTCTGTTCTTCCTTTTCTGGAATACATTCACTACCTTTCTCTCCAGATGTGTTTCATTTGTATTTGTGTTCATCATTGCTAACTCAAGTCTGGAAGTGCAATTTTGGGTATAGAACTCCGTAAAGTTAGCATTTTCTTAAGTTGTGAGATGCAAAATAATTCTAAAATGCAAAAATACAGGGATTTTGAATAAACATGATTCAAATCTGCATTTTATGTTAAGGACAACTTCAACATTTTCAGGGTTGGTAAAATAAATTACTCTAGTTTTATTAGGATTTCCCCTTATGGTCATATATGAGTCACCAATAGTGAAGTCTATATAGGGAAAGCAATACTCCCTCCCATGGATTTAACTGTAAAGATGAATTTATATGCATTAATAATAATTTTGTATCGGCACTCTTAAGCTTTAAAATATTTGGAAAATATTGAACCAAGATTGCATTCATTTATTTTCCAAGATCTGTAGGAGGTGGTGAAAAACAAAGATTTCATCCTTGAAATGATCAGATATGATGTGAAGAGAACATATAATTTCTTCTCCATTTTGAAGATAAGAAAACTGACTCCCAATAGTTTAAATTTCCTATTGGGTAGGATTCCTACCCAATTTCTATTTCATATATTTCCTAAGTAACATTACCTTTGTGAATGCTTCAAAGTATTTTCTTTGTCTCATTATAAATTGGTTTTGAGAAACCAGAAAAGAGCAAAACTTAACTTTATTCAGTATGGCATATCATTTTAATGACTACAATGTGAAGCATATTCTAGAATCCAGTATTTATATGTAGATTTTATGTACAGTGTTTTCATTTATGCCACATTTGTAGACCAAAATATCCTACAATCATTTTAAAATTTCCATCCTATCATTTTCTTAGCAGAAGGTCGATAATGTAGGTTAGAATGAAGGAAGGGAGGACTCCTCTTGGCAGAGAGAAACCTAAACTGAATTATATATCATTGCTACTTTTCAGAGTTAATTGTCTGTCCATGTCACTTTCATAACCAAGTCAGTGTCGTTGAACAGTTTTACTCCTGTTGTTAGAGCATATAAAAAATTCCTTAAAATTATATTCCTCAGAAAAACAATGGTCGATATTGTCAACAGTTATATATCCATAGGTAATATGGCATTACTTATGGACATACTTTAAAAAGGAGTTAGTACCAAATTGTTCTAGTATTTGAATAACATGTTGAACAGGATAAATCAAAATGAGCAGAACAAGGTATAGTAGAAGCATTACCAGTCCTATGAGCACTCTGAAATCTTGTGTTTATTTTCTATGTTTGTTTCTATTTTCGTATGTAGCATCTTGAATTTCATAAGATAAAGTAATTGGTCAGTGTCCAGCTGGTAGAAAATAGTGGGACTGGGATTCAAACCCACATGCAATTTGGCTCTTACATGCATGGTTTTTACCTCAGCACAAATATTTCCATAGGAGTAGTCAGTGTCCCTGGAAACACATTCTAGAAAAACACATACTTCTGAGAGGTAGGTTGCTAGAGCAGAACTAGGTAGTTTCATGTCACTACTGCTGCCTTAACTTTTACCTTTGCTTGAGAGAGTTCAAGAAAAGAATGCATTTTAGGCAATTAAGAACAGTGAACATCATTTTAATACTTGGGTTACTTTCTCTGGTTTTCACAACAAAGAAGTTCTAAACAAGTAAGTTAAAAAGATCGACTGCATAACATGAATCCTATAGTCAACAAAATTGTATTATACACATAAAAACTCAAGAAGGTAGATCTCATGTTAAATTTTATTCTTTCTTTTCCCAAGCAAACGGTAAGATAGGAAGAAAAGAATTGAAATACTGGGCCGGGAGTTTGGCCTAGTGGTTAAAGTGCTTGCCTAGCATGCACGAAGACCCGGGTTCGATTCCTCGGTACCACATACATAGAAAAAAGCCGGAAGTGGTGCTGAGGCTCAAGTAGTAGAGCTCTAGCCTTGAGAAAGTCCAAGGACAGTGCTCAGGCCCAGGACTGGCAAAAAAAAAAAAAGGAATTGAAATACTAACCAGGATCAGCATGAACAAAGACCTTAATTGAGTAGACTAGGGATCAGTTTTTGAAGTAGAGATGTTTCTTATGTTGAGAGTAACTTAGTAAAGCCAGAAAAATAAGCTGAGGATTGCAAATTATTCCATACATAACAGGGTTGTGAAGAATTCCAGAAGATTGGGCAACTGCTTGAGAGCTTGGGATATAATATTATGCTCAAATGATGATCATGGAAGCTTGATCTTTTAACTTCCAAACAGTGAGGAACAAAATAGAATTTCATCTGAAGAAATGTAATAGAGATGTATAAATTGAAGAAAAAACTCTCAATGAGAACACTTTAAAATATAACAAATTAAGAGGATGTAGGAATAATTTATTGAAACTAATTGATATTAGGAACTTATTAAATTTCCTGAGGCTCCATTACACTGAGGTCACAGATGATTCAAGAAACAGGAAAGAGTGATCACACATTCCTTGCCTAAGAAACCCCAAGAGATACTATTCTCTTGCTATAAAAATAACTTCTGTATAAAACTAGACAGGGTAGGGAAAAGGAGCTTTACTTTTCCAGAAAAGAAAAAAAAATATCACAAATCCAGCCCATTCAGATAATTGACACTGAAGCATCCAATGTACTCCAGTCTATTACTGCCTGGAAGAAATAATTTAAGAGAAAGCACGGCAGGCCAACAAAGATGACGTTGCTTGGTTACTCAAAACCATTTGGTATCATGCTGAGATGCTCTGCTTTTAAGAGCACTCTTTGTATACACAAGGAACAGGATGGAGAAGACCACTTGAAGCCATTTTTTTAAATTGTAAATTTACTTCCACTAAACCTCAACTTCACTTTTGCAAGGCCCAAGCGAGTTCAGAGGTCGTTATCAAAATGTAAACTGCCCAGATAGTAAATGTTGAGTCAAATACTGAATCTGATGCATTTTTCATAGTATTAGTCTTGCTAGAATAAATTTTCTTTGAAGGAGTTTAAGCTATGGTTTAGAAGTTTAAAAAAAATCAGTTTTCTGGCTTCCTGGCTCAGGACTCCCAGGATCTGCCTTAAGGCATTCTTATCCAAGGGGGAAGTACAGAAATTTGGAATCAGACTAATTCTTCCAAACCCTCTCTCAGATGCTCCACGCCTTTGGAAAAAATTATTTAAACTGTCTGAGCTTTGATGTGTCATCTCTTCCATAAAAGCAAGGATGTTTCTGTTACAGATTATTGTGAGGGTGATGGTAAGGAAATGCATATCTAGCAGGTTTTCAACAAATAGTAACGTTATTTAGAAATTAGGGAGCTATAGATATCTTCTCTTGTAATTGATAATCTTTCAACTTCCTGTTTACAATGGGTTGTGTAGCTCTGGTAGATGCCAGGGGTCCTCCAAAGTTAAATGTGTATCTGTGAGGGTGGTGACTAGGCAGGTTATGGAGTAAAAGTCCTTTGAAACTTCTGGAACTTGTCAGACAAAAATTAAAAAGCAGATTTATCTTAATGGATACTGGAAAAAATGGCTTTCAAAATTTTTACTGGAGACTACAGAAAATGTTTTCCTTTACACCACGTTAGAACAAGTGGCTTACTATTTAATTTTTTTTTATGATGAGTACCTTATCTCACATTCTGAGCAGTTGACTAAGAGCTATTAAATACTTTAGTATTTAAAACATTAGTAAATTAGTTGGCGATGATGTGTTATAGAAATTTCCTCCTTATCTATGGGGATGTATTCCATAGACCTTCAGTATATACCTAAAATTATGAATTTTAATGAACTTTATTCCACTTTCCTGTAAATCCATATCTATGTGAAAGTTTAGCTTATAAATTAGACACAGCAAAAGATTCATAACTTACTGTAGATGTTAGCATGTTGAGAACACAATTTGATTTCTGCTCTTACTAAGTCAAGGACTTTCACCTTTCTACTTAAATGAATGACATTATGGCTTTCCTTGGCATCCTGAAGTTGTAAGCTTCCTTTCCTTCCATTAGGTAAGGGTTTCCTGACCACAAACACAGCAATAACTTGAAATTTGAGCTGATAACCAAGAAGGCTATTACATGACTACATAACAGGTATCTACATAGATGCTCTGGATAAAAGTCCCATTAGTGGCAAAGGGGAAAATCTAAGATGTCATAGTGCTACCTGGAATACTGTGTAATTTCAAACATAGGAGTTATTTATTTCTGAATAGGGGCTGGGAGTTTGGCCTAGTGGTAGAGTGCTTACCGAGCATGCACGAAGACCCCGGTTTGATTCCTCTGAACCATATACATAGAAAAAAGCTGGAAGTGGTGCTGAGGCTCAAGTGGTAGAGCTCTAGCCTTGAGAAAGTCCAAGGACAGTGCTCAGCCCCTGAACTCAAGCCCAGGACTGGCAAAAAAAATTACATACCATAGTTGATTGAGATAAAATCAAGATAGGTCAAAATGGAGAATATTGTTATCATTTGATTATTACTTAAAAATCATTTATTATTATTTGGATTCCAGTTGTTTCTGAGCTTGTGCTGAATATTTTCCAATTTTTTTTCAATGAAAAGCAAATCACAGGCCTTTACTAACATCAAATGCAGATTAGATTTGTCCAGGAAGTGAACTTAGGCTTTTCTGTATATGGACTATTAAACATTTAAAATTCAGTTCTTTCCTTAACCACAAGATTTATATGAGTAATAGATTTTTAAATGTTTCTCCAATTAGCAGGAAGAAACAAAAGATTTTCCAGAACTTGGTGATTAAATGCCTGAAAACTGTAGGTTGACTTACCAGAATAAATATTCACATAAGGGAAAGGAAGAAGTAACAAGATTTGGAATTTTATGGATGATATAGCAGTACAAAGTTGTAAGAATTTTCAGTCTCTCAAATAAAATAAATTAGAACTGCACATATTTAGTCACTAAGCCTTGGTTTTGTTTTCTTTTATAAAAGTCTTTATTGGAAAGGTGCTAAACAGGGGGGTTACAGTTACATATGTAAGTTAATGAGTACATTTGTTTTTAAATGCTGTTATGCCATCTCTCGTTTTCCCCTCCTTACCCCTCTCTGCTCCCTCTACCCAAGCTGTTAGATTTATGTCCAACATAATATCAAGTGTTTCTCTGATTCCCTTTCCCCTCCTCAGATTGGATAATTTTATATACAAAACACAAGATACAGAAAGCTAAGAGAAACAGAAATAAAAACCCACATACAGGACATAATAAGAACCTCTTGTTTCCATATCTTGGAGTTCATGTTAATTCATTATATATGGTCCTGTGCACTAAGCAATTGGGTTATTGATCCCCTGTTAAGAATATGGTAGACATATTCTAATTCTTACAAATGAGGGAAACCATGCAACCTACTATTTGGGAAGTCTTGCATATTTCACTTAATATAATGTTTCCAGCTTTTTTTCCATTTCCTTAGGAATGGGTCCATGTCATTCTTTTTTAAAAAAATTATTTTTTATTGTCAGGGTAATATATAGAGTGGTTATAGTTTATAGGGCTGGGATTTGGCCTAGTGGTAGAGTGCTTGCGTAGCATGCACGAAGACACGGGTACGATTCCTTGGCACCACATACTTAAAAAAAAAAAAAAGCTGGAAGTGATGCTGTGGCTCAAAAGTAGAGAGCTGTAGCCTTGAGAAAGTCCAAAGACAGTGCTCAGGCCCTGAGTTCAAGCCCCACAACTGGCAAAATAAAAAAGAGGAGTTACAGTTTACATTCACCAGGTAGTAGGTGCATTACTTCTCACACATTGATATCCCTTCTCATGTTTTGTCCCCATTTCCCTCCCCCATGCCCTCCCAATCATCTTGTTTTCTCCCCTTCCCTTTCTTATTTCAAATAAACAAATAAACATATATACAACATACCAGGAAACAAAGTCAGTTATAATAACAATATGAGGTATCGCTTGTTAAGGGGCTGGGCGATTTAGCAGAATTCAGTCCAAACAAGAAAAATGAACAGTAAAAATAATTCAGAAGGAAAGCTACTTGTAGAATTTTCAACTATAGTTAAGTGTATCATTGTGGTTAAGAAAACTATCCTTGGAATGAAAGTATGTGGCTTCAAATCAGAGCCAAGTTCTACTGCTTGCTGTCATAATGTGAATAAAGAACACCTATCAGTACCAGGCAGAGCAAATCTTCTCCGTAAAGTGTTGTTGTTAGTGATGTTGATTGTGATGATCGATACACTAGTCCACAAGAAAAAAAATGTTGCTTATTACGCCCACATTGTATTCAGAAAAACAGAGTAATTGTTACCAGTTTCAATGTGTGATCATCTCCCAATTGACAAGGAAGAGTAGAATACTAGACACACTAAGTTAATGGTATTATATTTGAAATAGTATTTAACAAGGAAGGTCAGACACTTGAGTACACAAATTAGTAACCTAATTAAATCACCCACAAAGTGACAGATCCAGTTAACAGCAGTCAGTTTTGTTATTACAGAGCAATTATGAAAGTGAAATATGGAAAGATGCTTTGTCTCATTACTAGGTTTTAAACATTTCATTTCACACAGGCAGAAAAGTACCAGATTAAGTACCAGAAAAGCACCAGTTTGTTTGATAAGTTAAAAGCTCCTTTATTAAAATATTTATAACAATTGTAGGAAAGGAACAACATTGTTGAGGCTTTAAAATGAACTGTCGCCACTCTAAACTATATTCCTTTACGAAGCTCTTCACATATGCATCTCTCATGGAACCTGTCTCCAAATGCAGCAGCTCTGGACTTGTGAGCTTAAAGAACAGTTTCTGATTCAGAAATTTTGTACATTTACTTAAATCACTATCCAGTGAAATTATTTTAACATGTTTCCAAACTTCTTGGTTATATTTTATTCGAAAAAATATAAATGCTTTATAGAAATAGTGGATTTTTTTTTCAGAGAATTACTGAAAAACTTTTCTTTGTTTTGTTCCTCTACTTGGTTTCCGGCTTTCATTACCGAAAACCTTTATGGGCTTCCAAATACTGTGGTATTTCAGAGTCCAGATATATTTAAAATTTCTCAGCTTTTAGACTAGACAGAGAAGTTTCTTTTTTATTTCTTTTCTTTCTTTCTTTTTTTTTTTAAAATTCCAGGCACTTTGAGTTTCTAATTTCATGATCTAGGACAAGTTATAAATTTCATTAAGCCCCAGTATCCTAGTTTAATAATTACCTCATGGTTTTATTGTGAGCATTACATGATTGTTATCACATAGTTGGCAGACATACATTTATTGCTCATTAAGGACTCATAGTCATTTCACTGAAATCAGTCATCACTGATAGCTAATGTAAGCAAGGCCACATACGATTGAAGTGTGTGTGTGTGTGTGTGTGTGTGTGTGTGTGTAGTCTTAATTTTTCTGGAAGATATGGAAAGACATTTTATTCATAGGTACACAAATTCACTAAACTAACAGGGATTATTATCTGGAGTTGGGTAGAACTGAGGGGGCTTTGTACTTAAGCGAGCAGCGAGCTTTGGGAAAGTTTTTATGAATTCTTACCCTGAGCATCATTTGTTTTAAGAGATGTAGGTATTTTGAACAAATTTCTTTTTTTAGATTGCATTGATACAACTTCCTCTATTCTTACTTGATAATCTAGGCAGATGAAAAGCTTCTCTTAGAGGAGCTCAGAATTTATTGGAGAACAATCCATGGATCATGGAACAATCTCCTGTGCCATGATAAATACTGAAGCATGTGTGGTAACATAGGTGTTTGGGAAACATTTGATTTTGTTTTGAGGGAAGAATAAGGCTAAGAGGAGGAGAACAAAACAGGCATTTTGAACGAAGGGAAGCAATGCTGATCAAGGCTTAAAGTAATGAGAATTTGCCAAGAGGAAGAAGGAGGAGTTGTTGAGTGACAAGTTGGATGCTCATCAAGGTAAAGGCTGTGATTATTTGGAAGTCACTCCTGGATTTATTAGGAAGGACTAAGGATAAATTCTTCCTTTCAAGACTAATTTAAGACATACTTCTTAGAAAACATCACTTTCCAAGTTTGGGGGAAGGAGCACTGAGAGTCTATTGTGATTGTATTGTTTAAAAATAGATCACCACCAAAGCAAAGGTTTTGTAATAGCAGTGAAAACAATTAAGAAATTCAGTAATGGTGCCTTGGTGTTCACTTTTATTTTCAAGGTTAATTATTTGTTTAATTAAAATCTCTGGAATAAACCAGAGATGCTACTGCTCAAAGATTAATTTGACATAATTATTTTTAAAAGCGTAAGAATTATGATAACACTTTTATGTATTATTTAATTCTATTTTATTATTTTAAGTAGTTGTACAGGGGTTTTAGTTCAACATATCAATTTCTGAATAACTTATAAAATATCTTATTATCTATCCTTTTCAGATTTTGAAGATACCATCATGTACTTTCATTTGCATAAGCATTTTATCTTATAATTATTAACTAATTATAATGTTACATCTTGATTTTAAAATTGAAACAGGAAATTTATCCAACATTGCAAACTTAGAAATTAAGTCTATGATTTATACTCAAGATTCTGTATTCTTAAGAGACAAGTCTTGAGTTGTTGCTGAGATATTAGATTGAGATAAACCAAGACCAGAGATAAAAGGAACATATACCCTGATATATGGGTATTAGTTCTAAACAATGCAAAGGTGATGATGGAAGAGAGAATGAGAGAGGAAGGGGGAACAATCAAATCCATAGCAAAGGGAAGAAATGTATATAACATCCAACCTGGAAGAAATTGTTTCATTGGTAATATTCGGAGTTAAATCTTTTGTTCTATGTAAGTCTAGAGGTTTTGGTATATTCCAACATTTATAAATTTTATCGACTAGAATGATGATGCCTAGTATGATCAAAGTAAAAAACTGATTGTGATAATTGCTAAGAATAACTATGTCCCAGTACTGTAAAATATGTGTAACCACTTAATCATAACAATAAAAAGATGCGGATTTATTTCCTGCTGATGTGGACAGGGTGTTCAGATGTCCTTAAGTGCCTGGTGATTGTCTGACTCTTTCATGTTCGCTGTTCTGTAATGAGTTTGTTGTTGTTGTTGTTGTTATTGTTTTCTTTTGGGCATTTTTGTAAGTAGAAGGAAGCTTCCGATATAAGAAATGTATTATTATCACTAAACATACAGTTCTCTAATGTATGATCTCTAACTTGTTCCAGTAGTGTTTCATGCTTTCATATTTTATCAATATTATATTTGTTTTGTGCTGCTATTCATTGAGGATTAGATTTAAACTTGACATGCTTTGGGTTCCATGTTTCCAAAAGCTCACTATAAAGTAAGGAATTGCAAACACTTGCCTGAGCTCCAGACAGTACATAACTCTTCTCATAGCCAAGTAAGAGGTGGTAGGGATAATGACAGTGAATATGGAGGTGGATATTGAATGTTGATTGCTTTTCACTCTGATGTCCACTATAGAAACTGCCTCTTTGGGAGCCAGGACCTGTGAGGATGAACTTACAGAGCAGCAGTTGAGAACAACTTCAGGTAATTCTTTCACGTTTATAATTATGTCTTGTCATAAATAAAATAGTTTATGTAACAAATGACCTTAGAATTTCTCTCATTAGATGTAACTATATACCTTATACAAATAAGTGAGAAGCAAAAATAAACATAATTAACATTTAAAAGTATACATTAAATGTTGTATTCTTACATATATGACCTAGTACTAGGGCTTGAGCTCAGATTCCCACTCTCTCACTTGGCTTTTGGTTCAAGACTGGTATTGTACCACTTGAGTCACACCTCAATTTCCAGATTGTTGCTCTTTCATTGGAGATGAATCTCAGATATATTTATGCCCAGGCTGGCTTTGAACCAAGATCCTCAGATTTTGGCCAACTTAGTAGCTAGGATTACAGGTAAGAATCAACTGAAATGGGTTAAATGACTCATAGAAAATGATCAAAATGAAAAGTTCACATTTTTCTCTCTCCTCCTACACACACGTAGCCTTTCACATTATTACCATCCCCCACCTATGTGATAAATTGATTATAACTGTCTGTCATAATTATCAGCAAAGGAGCATAATTCTTGGGATTGTACATGTTATGGGTTTAAATAAAAGACCAATGGCATGTATCTATCATTATTGTATTATAAAGATTAGTTTCTTTCTCTAATCCTATGTTTAGGTATTATTTTTTTCTTCTTACCCTACCAATTCTTCATGAATCCTTTATTGTCCATAATTTTGACTTTGTGGGATGCCATATATTTTGAATCATACAATATTTAATATTTTCAGATTAGCCTTATTCAATATAAATATGTTAAATTGCCTGTACCGTCAATGTCTTGAACCATTTTTAGTTGTGTTGTTCATTTTCCAAGTATTGAGTTCTCATGGTTTATGCTTTAGGTAGCATTCCTTTATTCAATAGTTCTGGCCATGGTTTGTTATTCTTTAAATTCTGCTTTTTCATTAAAAATTAATTTTAATGATCTCATACCTATCAATTCTTTCTTTAATGGCTTATGTATTTGGCATAGTCTAAAAAGTTACTGCAAATCCCAAGGTTTAAGATTTTTTTCCTCTCTTATGATCTAGGAGTTTAAAAGCTGTGTTTTTCCCTTAAGTCTGTTAATTCATTTTGACTTAATAGTGCATCACTGGTGTCAGATTCATTTTTGCGCACATAACTATTTTCAGCTTCTTAAAAAGCAAGTCATTTCTGCTTTGTAAAGTCTCATTTCTACATTTCTACACTATAATATTTCATTATAACATTTCAGTAATTAATAGAATTATTGAATTTTTCTGTCACCTTGTCAGAATATTAACTGGTATGTGTACTTTGACTTTATATGTGTTTATGTGAATTGTGGTAGAAACACCTTAGCTGTACTACATTCGGATAATTTAAAATGAAATGTATTAACTTTAATCTACCACACTTCAGTTATTTCTGCTAAATTAGTATTGCCTCAGTTGCACCTTCATGTAATTGGAATAAAATGGTATATAGAAAAAATGAAAACAAAAGGTCAATTGAATCCATAATGGTATATTGAAATACATGCAAAATATTTTGAAAGTAAACTATCCCTTTAATATAAAGTAAAGACTTCCCTCCTTATAACTTCCAACTTCAAGCAGAAGTTTACTTTTACCTTTGCATCCTTCATGAAACTGTTTTTATGATGTTTTGGTGTGCTATTTCCTTCTAAGAAAGATCATTGTTAAAACAAAGTAGAATACATTCAGAGCCAGTAGCCAGTGGCTCACACCTGTAATCCTATTTACTCAGGAGGCTGAGATATGAGGATTGTGGTTCAAAGCCAGCCTGGACAGGAAAGTCCATCAAAATCTTGTCTCCAATTAAACAACAAACAAACAAAAAGCCAGAAGAGGAGGTGTGGCTATAGTAGTAGAATGCTATCCCAGGACCAGCACACACGAGCACACACACACACACACACACACACACACACACACACACACACTTCACTCTTCCTTTATCACCTCAAACCAATCAAAAGTTTATTTAAATGAGTTTTATATGTCATATGTAAGTTTGTCTGATTTGAGTAGGGTAGGGGAAGTACAGAAAGGTGGGACAAAGGGTGAAGAAATGCCAGCAGTGACACTCACTAGACACTATGTTGAAAATGAACTATATGCTTTGTAGGGGAAGGGGCCAGGAGGGAAAAACTGAGAGAGAACAAGGGAAGAGGGGGCACTGTCAAAAAGAAATGTACTCATTACCTGACTTCCATAATAATAACTATTCTGTACATCATCTTTACAATAACAATAAAAATATAGGTCTGAAAAGAGGCCCCTCCCCTTCATTACATGTCTTGTTTTTTAAATGAAGACTGAATTCTACCTAATATCTGAGAATCTCTAAATTTATATATTCTCATGACTCTGGATCATTTATTTTAAAGTTATATACAACAAATAGAATTCTTTTTTGAAAAACCATTTTTTTTCATTTTACTCATTCCAGCTTTTGCTAATAGACCAAATGGCAAAACTAGGAAACACCAGTTTCATTCAAAATATTAGTGTCTTCTATGTGCCATGTACTTGTATATGAGCAAAGCAGATAGGGCACTTAGTTAAACAATATTTTGTGACAAAAAAATTCAGCTTACGGTAACTGTGGATGAGAAAGAGATGATAGGTTAAATTGAAGTTCTTAATGTATAAACCTCTCGAAAACAACATTAGCACAAACTACATTGTTTGTAAGAATAGAAGTTCTTCATTTCCCACCTCAGGTGTAATACATCAAAAACTGGAACTGACAATCTACAGTTTTATAACTCCTGATGTGATCATGACTGAGTCCTAAGGAGATGGAGGGCTGCCTTGTGTACAATACTTGAAGAAAAGTTGTCCAAGAAAGTGACACATGAGCTGATTGTGGAATAATAGGAACGAGTCTGAACAGTCTGGGGGATCATATTCCCACAGAAGTAAAAGAGCCATGGGTTACATTCCAAGAAAAGAAAGGTTAATGTAGAAAATAATTAGTGAATGAGAACAGGGTCATAAGATGGAGTAACAAGCTAGGCCAGGGCCTCATCATTCCAGACATAGTATGGAATTGACATGTTTTTCTAAATAAAAGAGTTAACTATGGCTTGATTTTATTTGGTTTAGACAAATAAATAATATAAAGGCAAAATAGATCTTTCCCTAATTAGGGCACCATTTAAATAGAGATTTAGGGGCTGGTATTTTGGTCTAGTGGTAGAGTACTTGCCTAGCATGCATGAAGACCCTGGTTCAATTCCTCAGAACCACAGAAAACAAAAAAGAAGTGGTGCTGTGGCTCAAGTGGTAGAGCTCTAGGCTTGAGAAAGCCCAAGGACAGTGCTCAGGTCTTGAGTTCATGCCCCCGACTGGCAGAAAGAAAGAAGGAAGGAAGGAAGGAAAGAAAGAAAGAAAGAAGGAAGGAAGGAAGGAAGGAAGGAAGGAAAGAAAGAAAGAAAGAAAGAAAGAAAGAAAGAAAGAAAGAAAGAAAGAAAGAAAGAAAGAAAGAAAGAAAGAAAGAAAGAAAGAAAGAAAGAAAGAAAGAAAGAAAGAAGGGAGGGGGGAGGGAGGGAAGGAAGGAAAGAAGGAAGGAAGGAAGGAAGGAAGGAAGGAAGGAAGGAAGGAAGGAAGGGAAAGAAAAAGAAAGAAAGAAAGAAAGAAAGAAAGAAAGAAAAAAAGAAAGAAAGAAAGAAAAGAAAGAAAGAAAGAAAAGGAAAATTTTAAGAAGCCAAACATACCAGAAGAAAATTCTAAAAAATAAGAAAGTGGATTAAGTATACATCAAATATTTTGGAAGAAAAAATAATAGGGCATGCTGTTAGATAGGATGGATGTATTATGAGAAGAAGAAAGAAAAAGTAAAAGATTGCTTTGTGGTCAAGAGTGGTACCCTTGAGTAAAATAGTGAATATGGAAAGAAAAGGACATAAGGTGTGCACCTCAAAGAAAGTTTGACATGTCTTTTAAACATCCTAGTAGAGAGATATAACATAAAGCCATGATCTGAAAGACATCATCTAAGGAAATTATATAAGTAGGTAATAGGATTCAGCACTAATTCTGGAGACACTCTAACACATATATGTTGTGTAATAGAGGAAGCCCCAGCAAAAAGGAAAGAGAAACTTTCAGAAAGGCACAAGGAAGGTACAACCCTGATTACAATAAAATCCAAGACAGGAATATTATCCAAGAGAAAGAAATATTAACATCTGTTGAGACAAAAGGGACGATTTGAAGTAAAGATCTGGTATGTGGGATTTCACATTGTGGGGATCTTAGGTGAATTTCAGAAGAACAATGGTTGTGAATAAAGGTAAGACTCATCTTCTTCTTTCTCACTTTACTTCAGTAAGCTGAAAAATGATTATAACTTAGTAGAGAGAAAATGTAAAAAGAATAAAGAAGCCTCCCAATCACCTAAATAAAAACAAATCTCTTTAAGTTTTATGGAAGGGGAATAGAGGCATGAAGTAAAGTCTGAATTCTTCCTTCTCTTCCCCTAATTTTGCTTAAATTTAATTCAGAGTTTCAATTAACCTGTCTTGCCTGTCTACCATAGTTCATGCACTTTTCTGAGCCTCTGATCCAACAATAAATAAAATAAAAACTATTTTCAGAAAGTGTTTACACATTAGAGTAAATCAGCAACCCAAAGATAATTTCCATGTACAATGGTATTTTTTCCATTAATACACAGGAAAAAAGTCAGGAAACTGACCCAGATAAATCATAGATGGAAGTTTATAAAAGCTTCTGGGAGAATGAAACAAAGGCTAGTATAACTACTATTATTACTAATACAATGATACTTTTCAAAAAATTCATTTTTACTAGGCTCTCCGCTAACTTTCACAAACTATCTCATAGCAAACTTATGAATGTTCACATAGTTAAGTCTAAGTTTCAGATGTTGAAACTGATGTTCATCAGGCTGAATAGGAAGAAGTAGGATAGAATTATTGAAGAAAAATACTTCTAAGTAAGAAAAGAAAATGTAATAGTATGAACATGAAGCAAGAAGGTATCACAGGCTATTTGGTAATTCCTCAACAGTGGTTACAAAAGGTGACTGGAATTGGAAGCATTGTTATTGCTTGGAATTTATAAGAGATACAAGTTCTCAGTCCTTACTAAATCAGAAATGGCACAGGTGGGGCGCAGCAATCTATGTCTCGGAATGTTTTCTGAGTGATTCTGATGTTCTGAGGCTTTAAGAGATTGTCTTCACATATTAGCTACTACTCAGAATTCAAAGCAAGCTGGGACTAGGATGCAAACAAGCATCCGCTCTCACAAAGATGTTTTTTAATACACACACACACACACACACACACACACACTCAAATGAGTTTAAGCTTTTTCTTTTAATGTGATAGAAACCATCAAAAGATGTAAGTAGATTAGGAGAGAAGATTTTGAGTGGAGTGGGACTGGGTAAGGAGAAGATAGAAGACTCCAGGAGACAGTTCTCACAAGCCAAGTATATTGAATTAAGCTGATCAATACATAAAACTGGAAATGTTTTACCGTCATCTACTGCTTCTTTGCAAGATCACTATGTAGGCTTGAAAAGTGTGCAATACATTCTACTTCTAGGGAAGCTAAGCAAGTTCATGTAATAGAAGACAGTAGGATAGTGATCACTCGGGACTAGGAAGAATAGACAGGGAAAAGGCTATGAGAGTTCCCAACACTAAGAAATTATAAATGTTTATGGAGATAGAAATGCAATTGTTCTGATTTGATCATGATGTACTACACATGCATACAGTACATAATCATACATGCATTAGTTGTTCACACTATCCCCTACAGATATGTACAATTATAACCTGTCAGTTAACAATAAAGTATGTTATAGTTTCATAGAACATTCAGAAGAAGGGTTTCATAGCCCTAGTTGTATATTGAAACAAGGAGTACAATTATCTGGTGCTTACAATAGAGAGATGAACTAGATTTGCTTGGAAATTGTATATTATACTTGTAGACTAAGTTGGTAGTCCTTTTACAATTTCTTTCATTATTCAAATGAAAATATTCTAAATGAATCACTCAAACACTATGAAATATAGTTGATATGTAGATGAATAGTAACTGACAACATTGCCATTTCAGGAATGTTAAAAATTCTATGGGATGTTAATTGTACATATTTCTGTAATGCAAGAAGGCAGCATTTTTTTCTTCTGTTACTGTGGGAACTTTCAAAACAACAAAAAAAGATGCCATTTGTCTGAAAATCGAGGGGAGATCTTTTAGAAACTAATGCATACCTTAGGCTTCAGCACATACAGATTATAAAAATTAACCTACAAATAGATATTCTGTTTTTTTTGTATCCTATGAGACAAAAAGATCATTAAAAATACATTTGCAAGCTTGGTGTCAGTGGCTCATGCCTAACTATCCTAGCTACTTAGGAGGTTGAGATATGACAATAGTAGTTGAAGCCAGCATGGGCAAGAAAGTCCATGAGACTCTTATCTCCAATTAACCTCTTACCCCCACAAAAACAAAGCCAGAAGTAGATCTGTGGCTCAGTATTTATAAATAAAATTTATTTATTCATAATTCTCAGTTCTAAGATAGTCCTTAATACATTTAATGTTTTTTGCTTTTTTCCTTCTATAATCATCATATATTTTATGGCATTTTATAATTGAGGAAATGTGGCTCTAGAAATTTAGAATGCAGCCAGTCCTTTCTTGAACTTCAAATTCTAACCCCCAACTTTCCTAGAAAAAGTGGTTTCTGTGCATTAGAATTCTTTACAGTCTGTTCATATAATGAATGTCCAATTTACTTCTGAAACTCTCTTAGAGAATGAAAGTGACCTTTTATTCTAACTTATATGAAACTTTATGGTGTGTAGATGTTAGCTTGTGATTATTTTTTGCATGATTAAAAATTTGCAAATTTCTTACAGCTCCAAAGAGCCTACCTGTAATAAACAGCTTTTCCCTTTAAACCACAAAACAGGTCTGAATTGCTTGGGCATTAGAGCTAATTACCTGCCTACTTCAAAGGAAGAGAACTGAAAAAAAAAAAAGAGATGGAGGGGGGCAATTCACAGAAGCTATGACATTGGAAGCAAATCCACCACTAACTGTTATGAGTTGTGGCTTGGAGGAACCCAGCAAAGTTATGGCCTCAGAACTGCTGTTTGCGATTAAGTTGATGGGGAGAGTCTATCCCACAATCTCTCCCTGCTGGGGACACAGAGTCTTTGTTCACATTCAGATTTCTCAAACTGTTGCCAGGGTCAAGCTGAGGTCAGACACCACAGTGATGTATAGGAGAACATGTCTGGGAATTTCTCTCACACTTAAAACACATACCAGAAAATGAAGAAGACCTTGCAAAGTCTGTCCGATGAGACCCAGATTAGACTGTACCTTTTTGTTATAGGACCTTCATAATTTTCTTTTTTTTTCCTCCTGACACATAATGTTTTATTAATGTGAGATGTGATAGCCCTTACAATTTTATGTCCCCTCAAGATAAGGATGCTCAGTAGCCACTCTGACACTTCATTTTCTAGCCCTGGGGGAAAAGGTCCAGTAAATCTACTCAAAGAGATCTTGCTTTCCTTCCTCAGTGCCTAACACTGGATATTGTGCCACGCGTGTGCACTGAGCAGGGACATAGACTAATCTAGTGATGATCACAGCCTTCCAGACTTCCAAACGTGTGTCAGCCGTTATACCCACCAGCTGGGCCCAGAGCTGGGAAGAGAAAGGCTGTGTTTGAAGAGTAATTGTCACTGATGGGTGAACGCAGGCAGAGAAAAAGATTTTTTTTCTCTGCCTCCCTAATGTAAAATTTCCATGTGTGTTTGCCCAAACAGGAAGCATTACTTAAACCAATAGATGACTGACTACTCAAACAAGGTTCCCCTGTCTGCTTTTGTGCAAAGGGTGAAGGGGAGGAATGAAATAAGAGGATTTGTATGGAGTACTCTCAGTTGAACCAAACTCTCACTTTGAATGCATTGAATGTCCTTGTTTTCTCCGTAGCTTTCTGGAGTTTCCTATGGGGCCCAGAACCATCTCTTCTGTTGTTTTACTGATCACAGAGGGTAATGCATGGTTGGCAAGTGAGACTTTAAAGAGATTTTTTTTGGTGCTCAGCTGCTACATATGACAGTGGATATTTCATTCTGCTGTCAGAATGTTATTAATAAAACATGGGGTGTGGAGAGGGCCACGATTTCCCCTTTCAATCACTTTAGCATTTGCAATGAAAATTTTATTCAGTGTGTAATTTTCAGTTAATGCTTGACACTTAAAATGTCCATAGCAGCATTTTGTATGGCTATTGAAGGGTTAATTGTATCATGTTCTCTGCATAAAAGCTCTGCTTATCAAAAGCAAATAGAAGAGTGTATGCAAATGGGGTCTCAATGACCTTTTGCCTTTCCAGGGTTAATTTATATGGTCATTAAAGATTTTATGAAATTGAGCAGCCTGGTGCTTCAAATCCCATTTTACCTTCCTCTCCTAATTTATGTAATTCTACCTGAACCCGGGACTATGATTTTTTATTTTTTTTTGTTTGTGCTACAATGAAAACAGCATGCCATGCTGTGGGGAGTTGCAAGTCTGGTTATCTGGCATTACTCAGATTGCTAAAAATTCATTAAAATGTGACATCAGCACACTGAGAGACAAATGATCACAGGATGAAAGAGAACAGTGGGCCTTTCACGGATTAGTGCGGCACAACCCCAGCATAGAGGCTAACTGCATAAACAGATTAATCCACCAGCAGTGGCATAGCTAAGATTTACAGAATAATTAAATAGGTTTGAGTTACTATGAGGATTTCCATGTAATCTAGCTGGTGTGAACCCGTGAATGAGGTGTGGGGTGATGCAGTTGTAGAAATATACCTTGTTATGTCCTAGACTATGGGTAGCCTCCGCTAGTTAAAAAAAAAACATTTCAATGTAACTGAAGTTTTAAAATCTTACTCTAGCACAAGTTTAAAGAACTTGTCTGAGATGTAAGGGTCTAAAGACTGAAGAGACACCTGTTTGTTATTTAACTCCTTGTTATTTACATTATTTTGCAGGAATGTTTTCTAAGTTCCTGGTTTATTCTAACACTCACTCAAGTCCACAGAAGAGGGTCCATGTTACAGTCCCAATGGTGTAACTCTGGAACAACCGATTTATAGTCTAATAAAATAAATACAAGGAAGTTGGAACATGGGGCATTTTTAGTGAGGCATGAGGGTTAGGCTAAAGGGACAGCATAGACAAACGGTGAGAGAATGACTAGGCAAATGCAGTCTTAATATTCAATGAATATAGGTGAAAAATATATTTGAAAAAATATGGATCAAGTTAAATTGAAGTGATATGTGGGGATTGGAGAGATGGCAGAGAATGATGGAAGATGCAACAATGACCAAGATGCACTACACTTACAAACGGACATGTTGAATCCAAACTCCCTCGTTCAACTACTTAAGAATCATTTGAAAAACAACAGAAATTGCCATTGAGGCACTATTTTCTTCTTTTCCCACTTAATCTGTACTAAAATAACTTACTTGGTCATAATTTCACATAGATATATGTTCTTAGTGGATGCAGATGAAATTGCTTTAGATACAAATTTGCATCAGTAGGGTAGCAGCACATTCTGGTATAAACTTTTGCATAAATACACCTTCATTTTTGAGCACATGTATCTGCAGACCATTTGTAACAAGGTTTTACGTAGACATATAGCTTAGGTGAATGTACATTTGAGGAAATGTTCAGTTCTACTGACTGGCGTGCTTCTCCTAACAGAAGAACAAGGTGAGGAGGCAGAAGAAGCTATCAAGCCCATGGCAGTGGCCGAGGAAGAGGAGAAAGACACAAATGAAAAGGGCAATACTGAAGGCAAGAACTCCAATAAAGACTCTGGTAAGATGCTAGACTCTTTGGCCTTTCATTTCCCTTTACCCATCCTTTCCCTGCAATCATCCACTCCTTCACTCTGTCTCACAGAAAGCTTATTAAAAGCTTTTTTTCATTTTCAACTGTCTCAGCATTCCCACTACTATTCATTGCATGTACATTTTGCATGTGATTTCTATCAGTAGCCTCCCATTGACCTATTTTTAATCATAACCATCTGACAGAATAGATGTGGATAAGTTGAAGAATATTACAGGACGACCAGTGAGATTATTTTTTAATCAAATCAGTTTGTGTGCTTGTAATTTTTTAAGCGCCTTTCATTAATCTTAGCTATACTTGTGATTCCTCAGATGGCATATTAATTTTTCATAAGCACAGGATTAGATATCACTTGAATTTTGTCATTCAATCATACATACCTCTTCCCAAACCATGTAACCCTTTTAAAAATGGCATTTTTTTCCTCCTTTTCTTTTTCAATTTACACTCAGGAATTTGCCCTTTTTAAGGGCATCTATTTGAGGCATTTCAAACAAAATCCAGCAAAAAAGTTTACAGATGATTCAGCCTAAGAAAGAGGAAATATCATTGAAAACGGATTAGATGCCGGGTAATTTTGATCTTCAAGAATAGACAAATCCCAGTAATGAAAGCTACTGTCTTCGAAAACAAACCTTCGTGTCATGACATTTACTTGTGCACAAACAAACCTTAGGCCAGCATCTGGTCTGGATACCTAAGGCTTTTTCTGTGTTTGATTTGGCAAATATATGGCTTCATCCATGCTTTGTATGTATGAGATGGAAATCTATGGTTGGAATGAATATTACATTGGCTACTTTTGCTGCACGCTATACCTAGTTTTATTATGTTGGACTCATTGGAGCAGAAGAAATGCTGAAACGGGTTCAAGCCTATTAGTTTCAGGTAGTCATCTATCTTTTCTTTGCATTCCAGTGACAGCCACATGTAAAGGAGCTTATATTCACTATGAAGATAGTGGGTTGTGCAAAATGTATTAGATCTTTTTTTTTTACATACAAGTTTACTTGGATTATCCTTTATTTGTAATTCATTCTTTGCATATCTATGTTTTGAATATCCTTTAAAATTTATCTAAGTAGCTCTGTACTTTTTTTCTACACTGTTCAATGCTAAATTTCATAAAGGAATCCACTGAGAAAAGCACCATTGTATTTGCTTCTAGGTTGTAGTGTCTAACATATGATTCTAATTTGACTTAAACCAAAACGGGTCTAAGTTTGGTTTGGAGCCTAACTCTAAATCTCCAAAACGATGCTATAGCAGTGTATTAGTAGGCTTGCATCTGAGATTACAGACCTGGAATTTGAAGTAGGTTGTGATGCATTTTTGTCAAGGATAGAACAGTACCATCTAAACCTCACTTAAATAGCACTGCAAATAGCAAGATATTCAGCTTATGCACTCTATAATGGACTTGATCAAGACTAGGGTGTTGATTACTTCAAGTTGGTGATATTTGATCTACCATCAGGAATATATTTCACAACACACTGCAGCATTTTTCATCTCATTCTTGAAAAGAATGTGTAAAACACATACATCACAGCAGTGTCCATAAAAAGCCCATATAATGCTGAGATATAGAGCATTATGCTTCGTGATAGCTAATATTTACCTTCTTGTAAAGGATGGGATCTTTTGAAGAGCAATCTCTTCTTATCAATGAAAATGTGATCTTGCTTGGAAGACAGGAATCCAGTGTGGTTTACTGCTCTGAATAAGTAATGGGCTTGATAGCTCCCTAATGACCTGATGAGTCATTGTCCTTTCTGGGTGCCCAATTGTACTATACTGACAGGATTTGTATCTGGAGAGGAAAGACCATGGCATAATGGTAGTTATTTAGAACAAATTTCATCCCCATAAAATACCTCCCCAGGTATAGGGTAAAAATGAGCCCTAAAGCATGGACTGTCTAAAAGCAAATGTTAAGATGCAACTATTTATCCTTGAAACTCCTCATCCTTAAAAATCGCACTTGTTATTGAAAATGGTATGAACATTTAACAAAGTTTTCTGCTTCCTAAATTCAGTCTTCATAGATTAAAACTTATTGCATGGATTTTCCCTGGTAAATACACACACACACACACACACACACATACACACACACACACACACACACATTCTTATATAAGTTCTAAGTATCAGAGATATTTGCAACCCTATGAAACAATCATGACAATATATAACATTTCATTTTCTTATTTCAGAAATACTTGTCAAAACATTTGCAGGCTTATATAGGGATCACTAATGTAACCACTGTCTCCATGGTGAATGAAAAAACAGTTTGACTTCACTTTGTTTTAGACATGAAGGAATCAGCATGGTGCTAAGAAGACCAAAGAATCTGTGTGCTGTTGTGCTGCATTGCTGACAAGAGTTTGTAGGCCCAGAGCAGTCAAAATGAGCTTGGCAATATACAAGTGATATTTGTTGAATATTCATTCGTAATAGAAAAGCCTCCTAATGCTTCATTTATATTGTCATTTAAATCTAGTGCCACTTTAGATTAATTATAATCCAAATTATAGCTCTGTGCAGTACAAGAATTAATATAGAGTTTATCCAGATTAATACATTTGCATTGAAAATGTAATATGTCTCTGCTGTGGCTAAGGGGACCACTTTTTTAATAAGGGAGTAAACATGAGGAAAGATGGAAATTAACCTTCATTATTGCAATTAAAATGATCTTTTCATTCTACTCTCGTTAGAAAGAATACTGTACTGGTAATTATAATTTAGAATTAAGTAACCTGTTATATTCAAGCTTTATAGTATCCAAATTTTATCAATTATATTGATTCATAGATAATAACTCTGTATTTTGTTTATTGTGTTTTTTGAGGTTTGCTTTAACATGTGTGTTATTGGATTTTCCTCACTTGTTATGAGAATAAACCATTTTACAACCTTCTGTATTTTAGGGATTGAGAGTTATTAAGTAGGCGGCATCTGAATTGCAATGAATTCTGTCATTTTTATATTAGCAATCTCATGCAAGTTAAATAATCCTGTAGCTGAGGGATAATCATTGGCTTATCTATTTGGCAGTGCTTATTTGTAATTAGACTTTATTTTGTAGTTAAGATGCATTAAAAGGACATTGTTCTTTGAGAATATTGTAGTGTCCTTAAAGATATAAAATAAATTAGGGTCCATTTCCCTTTTTTTTCTGACTGATGGCAACAAACACACCTCATTTCAGATGAAATTACAGATGGGAAATATGAATAATAATAATACTTAATCAAAACATTTCTAAAATTACTTGACCTTTCTTTAAATGAGGGCACTTCCAAGATTACAAAACGCAGTCAAAAGAGTTGATCTTCTACAGTTTAGCAGTGTAACATGATGTTAAGCTAGAGACAACAGCCCTTTTGTTATAAAAAAGACATTTAGACATAAAATAAAACTCCATTGTCTTTAAAAATAATTTTTAGTGACTCTTTGATCCTCAGGTGTCTATGCTTATACATTTCTGTATCTCAGTATTCCTTATATTTGTGGTTTATTTTTTTTTCTGGTGCCTAGATAAAGTTCAGTGATCTAGTCCTTATTTCTAATTTTGTAACTTTTTTGCCAGTCTTGGGACTTGAACTGAGGGCCTGGGCACTGTCCTTGGGCTTTCTCAAGGGAGCACTCTGCCATATGAGTCACAGTACTACTTCCAGCTTTCCTATGTATGTGGTACTGAAGAATCGAACCCAGGTTTTTGTTCATGCCAGGCAAGCACTCTACCACAAGGCCAAACTCCCAGCCCTTGTAGCTTCTTAATTTAAAATAAAATAGTCTTTGGGAATCCTCCGATTTATGTGACTATCATAGTTTCATTGTTTAATTAACTAAGTGAGTGAGCCAAAAACATTGAATCTGTCATATTAGGTTAATGTTTATATTATAGCCAACCGCTATTGCAATGTAGTAGTCATAAAATGTAACACTTACTTTCCTTATGCAATATCAAAATCACTAAATTTCAAAGAAATCTACATTTTGATGAAAAAAATAATATGCATTAAAATAAGTCAAAATATATTATTAACATGCATGAAATTAATTACTGCAAACATGCACTCCTATATAGGCTTGAATCCAATGCTGTTTTTCATCTTTATAGTATAAATATTAGAAGATACACATTATCACTTCTTTTCTTTCTATGTGCTTTGAACTTAGGGCCTCAAAATTTCTCTGCTTACTTGTCTGGCTGGAACTCTACTACCTGTGCTACATCATTAGTCTGGCTTTTTGCTATTTCTATGGAGACAAAGTCACATGAACTTTTCTACACAGGCTGACCTCAAACCATGATTCTTCCAATCTTAGTTTCTTGAGTAGCTGGGAATCCAGGTATAAGCTACCTGGGCCTAACCAATCATATATGTTTTTAGAAAGAGGATCATAGCTTTACATTGACTAGTTGCAAGTTTCTGGAAGGCTTGTTCTATTTTGGAGACTCCAAAGCACCTTCAAGTAACACATCATGGAAATTATTTATCATCTTGTATATGAAAGTCTTTTATGGAATAGGAATTGAATTTACCTATTATTTGATGTCCTCCATTTGTACTATGGACATAATTGTGGTAAAAGAAAAGGACATGGTATTAATCTCGTTAGGGAACATGTTGGAAAACTATCTATCTGTCTATCCATCCTATTTTGTGCTGGTTCTGCTTCCTTAACTGGGGCCTGGGCACTGTCTTTGGGTTATTTTTCTCAAGGCTAATGCTCTACTATTTAAGCTAAAACTCCATGTTCAGCTTTTTTTTTTTCTTTCTTTCTTTTTTTTTTTTTTGGTTGTTAATTGGAGATAAGAGTCTCACAGACTTCCCTTCCTGGGCTGGCTTTGAATCGCAATCCTCAGAACTCAGCATCCCTGAGTAGCTAGGATTACAGGTATAAGCCACTGGTCACTGGTACACAGCAATGAGAATTTATCAAGAAAAATATAATGTAAAAAGGCAACAAATAGATTAAATGAATATAATTTTGTGTAACTTCAACTCACATGTTATGTATTAACATTTATTTGCAAATAGTGAACATTAAAATGTTTACTTAAATGCTTTGGCATTTTTAAAGCAGTAATACAAAGTACATATTGTAATTTTGACAAAGTAAAATTAATTTTAATTTTTAGTTTAATTGTGAGATAAACATTCTTGCTTTGAGCACATTTTGGATAACAATTACATGAGTATTTTAAAATTCACATATTTAGAATTGTAAGTTTATTTCAAATTTATTTAAATACAATTATAATTTAATTTTTGGTTATTTATAAATTTTACATTTTAAGGCATATGGGAAGACGATAAAATGTATAAGTTCAAACAAAATCTAGTGTTTATAAATTGAGAAAGTAATATTGTAATTTGTTAAGCATTTAATATTAATTCTGTATGCTCTAAGGGAATAAGATCATCACTATTATATTATTAATTTAAAAAATTTAGTTTCATTAGAATCACTTTCTTTTAAGTTTCTTTCTGAATTTAAATTTTCTCAACTCATTTCTATGGAATAAAATATCTACCCTATGTAGGGAAGAAGTAAAATAGATTTCTTCTTGTTCATTTTCATTTTGTTTCCATAACATCCTTGACCTTATTTTTAAATTAAAACTGGGTCATTTTGCAATAAAGTACAATTTGTTCATTTATACAAACCTTATGTGAATTGAGAAAAAAATCAAGATAAATCTTCATGCACAGCATACAATCAGATTATGCCTGGACTATATATTTACACAGGGCCTGATAGCAATCAATGGTTTAGCTTCGTTGCATTTCAAGATGTATTTGCACCCAGTTGTCCAGCGATAGTGTCCTCACCCTGGAAATAATTTAGTTGCAAATTGACTGGAAGATGGTGAAAATTGAAAGTTAAAATTAGAAATACTCATAATAAACAGCAGAAAAAAGGTCGGATGATGCCATGCAATGATGAGATTGGAATGGCTGGTAAATGAGGTTTTGTGTTTGTCGTGAGATGTATGTGACATGCCTACTCAATATCGCTGTAATATCCAGCCTCGCAGAGGAGATTATAGTACAAATGGACCCTAGAAAGAATTCTCTGGGAAATTAAAATTGTGCCCTTTTCTTTGATGTGAACGGGGCTCCTACACGTTACATTACTCATTTAGGCCAACTTTTAAATCATCTTTGGTATCAAATATTTGGGTTACCCTCATAAAGCAATTGTCGTCCTCGGATTTGTACTATAATCTTATGTGTCCAAACAGCCACAGTCAAGAGTATATTACTAATCACAGAATCAAAAATGTAATCCATGGTTAATTTTGAAATCCTTTTATTTTGTATAATCATCCACAGCTTAAACTATTATTTTGGCTACTGTTTTATAAGTAATCAACTCTTCTTAGAATTCTGAAGTCATGGCACTCAGGAATTTAGAAAAGAGGTCATTAGACTAGAAGCAAATAATGAATTTCTAAGTTAGTATTAGTGAATGAGAGTAGGTTTGCTTTAATGTGATAAGGGCATTCAAGGCACTAGAGAGCACATGTTATTGATGAACCTTTCAAGGCCACCTAGGGTTATCTAAACACCAGACAGGAGTACATTTTAAAATATATTTATAAAGTCTTCTTAGTGGACACAAAGAAGCATGCTTTTACAGTTTGAGATTAGCTTGCCTGCTTACTTTCAGTGAGTGAATTTCTTTTAGTTACTATTATTTGAAATGCTTAATGTTTTCAATTGTGACATTGTATTTCTAAATTGAATTGTTCTCTTTTTTGGGGGAATCAGGGATAATCACACCAGAGAAGGAACTAAAGGTCAGTGTGGCAGGGAGCACACAGCCTCTTGTCCTGGCAAAAGAAGAGGATGTTGCAACCAAAAGATCAAAACCTACAGAGGACAGCAAATTCTGTCATGAACAGGTAAAGGTGTTATTGTTCCTGATAACCTCTCTATAACAAAGACTTGGTACTTTTTAGATGCATTTGGATAACTGGTAATGTTAATCACATCTGGTAATCTAACATTCTGAAGTTATCAGAATCCATTCCCTAATGGTGACCATGTTTATGTAATTTTTTCCAGTTCTATCAGTGTCCTTACTGTAATTACAACAGTAGGGATCAGAGTCGGATCCAGATGCACGTTCTGTCTCAGCACTCAGTGCAGCCGGTCATCTGCTGTCCCCTCTGCCAAGATGTCCTCAGCAACAAAATGCACCTCCAGCTGCATCTGACACATCTGCACAGCGTGTCTCCAGACTGTGTGGAAAAACTTCTAATGACAGTAAGCATTCCATGGGTGGGTGTGTGGGTGACACAATTTGTGTAAAGTTATCAGTAACAGATTTACAGTTGTGGGGCAACAGAAGCTTTGTACTTTTAAGCTACTTCAAGTTCTTTCTTTCCTTTTTTAATTGGCTTTGTCCTAGAAATAACATACTGGACACATTTGTCAGCTCTTGCTTGGAGGCAAATTAAGATTTAAAAATTATGATATAAAGCATATCTTTATAAAGACATTCTCAATCTTTTTTAATACCTATCATAGTAAAATGACATATGTAAGTATCCTGAGTTCCTAAGTTCTTCGGCGATTAATGGAGAAAATAGACCTACCAAAACTTTCTAGCATTGATTTTAAAACACAGCATTATTAATAGTATTGAAAGGTTGGTTGTGGCTAGAGAAAGGCAAATCCTACTACCCACTTGGAGTTTTAAAGGAGTTTATGAGCACTCTTAACCTGGATCTCCCTTGGTTGTCCAAGGTGCCTGTCCCGGATGTGATGATGCCAAACAGCATGCTACTGCCAGCAGCTGCCTCAGAGAAGTCGGAGAGGGACACACCTGCAGCCATGACAGTGGAGGCCTCTGGGAAATATTCAGGTATGCCAGCTTATCCACATCTGCAGAGAAAGCACTCAAGAGCTTGTTGGTGTGGCATTGTTCCCAGGTTATTACTTTCAGTGTGTTGGCTTTCATTTTTTTCTTTTTATGCATGAAGAAAAGACATGGCATTTTCAAGAATCTAATTTTCCGGGGAATATTTGGCAGCAAATAACTTTGGTCTGTCCATGGGGAACCGGGAGGTCAGACAGACCTATATGTTCTGCAAGCCTTGTTATCTTGTTGATTACAATGTATTTCATTTAGCTTTGTCTTATTTTCTTCTCCATACTTAAAATCTTCAAGGTGATTTCTGGCTCACTTTACATCCTTAGCACTCAGTCCAAGACTTCTGCTTCTCTCAATACACTTTTTGTATGTTTTCAAAGACTTAAGCAGAATTCTTTACAGGCTCCCAATGACAGTATTTATTGACATTTACTCAGTGAGTTTTCCTTAAGTAATGTTTCCATGTTCTTCTAATAGGTGAAAGCCCAATGGATGACAAAAGCATGGCAGGTCTTGAAGATTCAAAGGCTAGTGTGGAAATAAAGAGTGAGGAGCAGAAACCAGCTAAAGAAGCCACCGAATTATCAGAATGGAACAAAAACAGCAGCAAGGATGTGAAAATTCCTGACACACTGCAAGATCAACTCACTGAACAGCCAAAAAGGCAGCCGCTCTCTGTTTCTGACCGCCATGTGTATAAGTATCGCTGTAACCATTGTAGCTTGGCTTTTAAAACTATGCAGAAGCTTCAGATACATTCCCAGTATCATGCAATTCGGGCTGCGACGATGTGTAATCTGTGCCAGCGCAGCTTCCGTACATTCCAGGCTTTAAAAAAACATTTGGAAGCGGGCCATCCTGAACTAAGTGAGGCTGAACTTCAACAGCTGTATGCCTCCTTGCCTGTGAATGGTGAGCTCTGGGCAGACAATGAAGCTATGGTCCAGGACGACCATGGCCTAGAGCAGGAAATGGAGAGAGAGTATGAGGTGGACCACGAAGGGAAGGCAAGTCCTGTAGGAAGTGACAGTAGCTCTATTCCAGATGAGTTGGGCTCTGAACCAAAGCGGACCCTACCTTTTAGAAAGGGGCCCAATTTTACCATGGAAAAATTCCTGGATCCATCTCGTCCCTATAAATGTACAGTATGTAAAGAGTCATTCACCCAAAAGAACATTCTCTTGGTCCATTATAATTCAGTGTCTCACCTGCATAAGTTAAAAAAGGTTTTGCAGGAAGCCTCTAGTCCTGTCCCACAGGAAACCAACAGCAGCACAGACAACAAACCCTACAAGTGCAACATCTGCAATGTTGCCTACAGCCAAAGCTCAACCTTGGAGATCCACATGCGGTCTGTGCTCCACCAGACAAAGGCCAGAGCTGCAAAGCTAGAGCCCAGTGGGCCCGTAGCAGCTGGAGGGCACAACCTCACAGCAAATGTGAGTAGTCCTGGCCATGGGATGTTAGATTCCCTGGGTCTAACTACAGTCAACAGCAAAGAGACCCACTTAGATGCCAAAGAATTAAACAAAAAGCAAACTCCTGAGTTGATCTCTGCTCAACCTACACATCACCCACCGCAGTCACCAGCACAAATCCAGATGCAACTTCAACATGAGTTACAGCAGCAAGCTGCTTTCTTTCAGCCACAGTTTCTAAACCCAGCTTTCTTGCCTCATTTCCCAGTGACCCCAGAAGCACTCCTGCAGTTTCAGCAGCCTCAGTTTCTCTTTCCCTTCTACATACCTGGGACAGAGTTTAGCTTAGGGCCAGATCTCGGTTTACCTGGTTCTGCCGCGTTTGGTATGCCAGGCATGACAGGAATGGCTGGCTCCTTGCTTGAAGATCTGAAGCAGCAGATTCAAACTCAGCATCATGTTGGCCAAACTCAACTACAAATTCTGCAGCAACAAGCACAGCAGTATCAAGCTGCACAGCCCCAGCTGCAGCCTCAGAAACAGCAGCAGCAGCAGCAGCAGCAACAACAACAACAACAGCAACAAACAAGCAAATTATTGAAACAAGAGCAAAGTAACCCAGCCAGTACTGACTGCCAGATCATGAAAGACATGCCAGCTTACAAGGAGGCAGAAGAGGTTGCTGAAAAGCAAGAAAAACCAAAGCAAGAATTTACAAATGAAGGTGAAGGCCTCAAAGAAGGCAAAGACACAAAGAAGCAGAAATCTTCGGAACCTTCCATCCCTCCGCCTCGTATTGCTTCAGGGGCCAGGGGAAATGCAGCCAAAGCTTTACTGGAAAACTTTGGTTTTGAACTGGTCATCCAGTATAATGAAAATCGGCAAAAGGTACAGAAGAAGTGCAAGAGTGGAGAGGGGGAACACACTGACAAACTGGAATGTGGAACTTGTGGCAAGTTGTTTTCCAATGTTCTTATTCTGAAGAGCCATCAGGAACACGTACACGGACAGTTTTTTCCCTATGGAGCTCTAGAAAAATTTGCTCGGCAATACAGGGAGGCCTATGACAAGCTTTATCCCCTGTCTCCATCCTCTCCGGAAACACCACCTCCACCTCCTCCACCTCCTCCCCTCCCGCCAGCACCCCCACAGCCTTCTCCCATGGGTCCCGTGAAGATGCCAAACACTGTGGCAACTCCCCTGCAAGCTCCACCACCCACTCCTCCTCCACCACCTCCTCCTCCGCCGCCACCCCCTCCTCCTCCACCTCCTCCTCCTTCAGCTCCCGCACAGGTGCAACTGCCTGTGTCTCTCGACCTCCCGCTCTTCCCTTCCATCATGATGCAACCCGTACAGCACCCTGCACTTCCACCCCAGCTCGCCCTGCAGCTGCCACAGATGGATGCTCTCTCCGCTGACCTCACTCAGCTGTGCCAGCAGCAGCTGGGGTTAGACCCCAACTTCTTACGGCATTCTCAGTTCAAACGGCCACGGACGCGTATTACGGATGACCAGCTCAAAATCCTGAGAGCTTATTTTGACATCAATAATTCTCCAAGCGAGGAACAAATCCAAGAGATGGCAGAGAAATCTGGCCTCTCTCAAAAAGTCATCAAACACTGGTTTCGAAATACGCTTTTCAAGGAAAGGCAGAGAAATAAGGATTCGCCGTACAATTTCAGTAACCCTCCCATAACTGTTTTGGAAGATATCCGAATTGACCCACAACCTGCCTCTCTGGACCATTACAAATCGGATGCATCCTTCAGTAAAAGGTCTTCTAGAACGAGGTTTACGGACTACCAGCTTAGGGTTCTGCAAGACTTTTTTGACACAAATGCTTACCCAAAAGATGATGAGATAGAACAACTCTCTACTGTTCTCAACCTACCTACTCGGGTTATTGTGGTGTGGTTCCAGAATGCTCGCCAGAAAGCACGGAAGAGCTATGAGAATCAAGCCGAAGCTAAAGATAATGAAAAGAGAGAGCTCACCAATGAACGGTACATTCGAACAAGCAACATGCAGTACCAGTGTAAAAAGTGCAATGTGGTGTTCCCCAGGATCTTTGACTTGATTACACATCAAAAAAAGCAGTGCTATAAGGATGAAGATGATGAAGCCCAAGATGAAAGCCAAACAGAAGACTCCATGGATGCCACAGATCAGGTGGTGTACAAGCATTGCACGGTTTCTGGACAAACAGATGGAGCCAAGAGCACCTCTGTCCCCACAGCCAGCTCTGGCTCCGGGACAAGCACGCCTCTGATTCCATCCCCCAAACCGGAACCCGAGAAGACGTCGCCCAAACCTGACTATCCCACAGAAAAGCCAAAGCCGAGTGACCCCTCTGCCCCTTCCCAAGGCACCAAACCGGCCTTGCCGTCAGCGTCGACATCCTCAGAGCCACCACCGCAGGCATCCACCGCCCAGCCCCAGCCACCGCCACAGCCACAGCTACAGCCGCCTAAACAACCCCAGCTTATTGGAAGACCTCCCTCCACTTCTCAAACGCCGGTCCCTTCCAGTCCCTTGCAAATCACCATGACTTCTCTCCAGAACAGTCTACCTCCACAGTTACTCCAATACCAATGTGACCAGTGTACGGTGGCCTTCCCCACTCTGGAACTTTGGCAGGAACACCAGCACATGCATTTCCTGGCTGCTCAGAACCAATTCCTTCACTCTCCATTCTTGGAAAGGCCCATGGATATGCCCTACATGATATTCGACCCCAACAATCCACTGATGACCGGACAGCTGCTGGGCAACTCTCTCCCCCAAATGCCACCGCAGACTGCTTCCTCCCATAGCGCGGCTCCCACCACCGTGGCTGCCTCTCTCAAGAGAAAACTGGATGAGAAAGAAGACACTGCTTGCAGTGAGAAGGAGGGAGGGAATAGTGGTGAAGACCAACACCGAGATAAACGCTTGAGAACCACAATTACCCCCGAACAACTGGAAATACTCTATGAGAAGTACTTACTGGATTCGAATCCCACCAGGAAGATGCTCGATCATATCGCGCGGGAAGTGGGGCTGAAAAAAAGAGTTGTGCAAGTCTGGTTCCAGAACACACGCGCTCGAGAAAGGAAAGGACAGTTCCGAGCCGTGGGGCCCGCGCAGTCTCATAAGCGATGTCCGTTCTGCAGAGCCCTCTTTAAGGCCAAGTCGGCCTTGGAGAGCCACATTCGCTCCAGGCACTGGAATGAAGGCAAGCAGGCAGGCTACAGTTTGCCACCCAGCCCTTTAATAGCCACAGAGGATGGGGGAGAGAGTCCACAGAAGTACATCTATTTTGATTATCCGTCTTTGCCATTGACTAAAATTGATCTATCAGGTGAGAACGAACTGGCTTCCACAGTGTCCACGCCCGTTAGTAAAACAGCAGAGCTATCCCCGAAGAATCTCTTAAGCCCTTCTTCTTTTAAAGCAGAATGCCCTGAGGATGTCGAGAATTTAAACGCCCCTCCGGTGGAGTCTGGGTATGATCAGAATAAAACTGACTTCGACGAGACTTCGTCTATTAATACAGCCATCAGTGATGCCACCACCGGGGATGAAGGAAACGCCGAGATGGAAAGCACCACTGGAAGTTCTGGAGAGGTGAAACCAGCTCTGTCTCCCAAAGACCCCAAAGGTCTGGAAGCTTTGCCCAAACCAGCAACCACACCCACAGCAGAGGTGTGCGATGACAAGTTTCTTTTTTCTCTCACGAGTCCCTCCATCCCTTTCCATGACAAGGACGGTGACCACGACCAAAGCTTTTATATCACAGATGACCCAGACGACAACGCGGACCGCAGTGAGACATCAAGCATCGCCGATCCCAGCTCACCAAACCCATTTGGGTCTGGCAACCCTTTTAAATCCAAAAGTAACGACCGGCCCGGCCACAAACGATTCAGAACCCAGATGAGCAACCTTCAGCTGAAGGTTCTCAAAGCGTGTTTTAGTGATTATCGAACTCCTACCATGCAAGAATGCGAAATGCTGGGGAATGAGATTGGTCTGCCCAAACGCGTGGTTCAGGTGTGGTTTCAAAACGCCCGGGCCAAGGAAAAGAAGTTTAAGATTAACATAGGGAAGCCTTTCATGATCAATCAGAGTGGCACAGAAGGCACCAAACCAGAGTGCACCCTCTGTGGGGTGAAGTATTCTGCCCGCTTGTCCATCAGAGATCATATCTTCTCCAAACAGCACATTTCCAAAGTGAGGGAGACGGTGGGCAGTCAACTTGATCGGGAGAAAGATTATCTAGCTCCGACCACGGTCCGGCAGCTGATGGCCCAGCAAGAACTTGATCGTATAAAGAAAGCTTCAGATGTGCTTGGATTAGCAGTGCAGCAGCCAGGCATGATGGACAGTAATTCCCTCCATGGCATCAGCCTGCCGGCCTCTTACCCAGGACTCCCAGGCCTTCCTCCCGTGCTTCTCCCGGGAATGAACGGACCATCCTCCTTGCCCGGATTTCCACAGAATTCAAACAGTAAGTCACTCACAGGAAACTCTACCTCATTGAGTAGGCATTATTAGATAGCTAACACTTGTAATCAAGAAGAATGGGCATTTTGGAACTATATATATATATATATATATCTGGTTACAGCTAATAACCAGGAATATCCTACCCAAATACATGCCGATAAAATTAAGATTAGCCAGCAGAGCAGATTCTCCAAAATGCGATTTATTATTACATCTTTATGCCTTAGAAATACTATCTTTATATACTACTCCAGTACTGATTTCAAATGCCATTTCAACACAAACATGTAGCATGATATTTGGTATGCATGGCAAGAAAGTGAAATATTGAAAAACATACTCGCTGATGTTTTAAAAGTATGTTCTTTCCAACAGCCAGGATATTTAATTTTGATTTTGTTTCTTGTCTGTTTGTTCCCTTGCCTCTACCCTATAAATTCAAAAGTTAAGGGTTCAGTAGTCTCAGATATCTACCCCCAGTGTACCTAGCAGGTAATAAAGCTTGTGTTTAAACTTTCATGGGTAAAAATATGACTTCTGTGATAATGTGAAACAGTATTGTTAAACAGTTTTGATTTTCATAGCTTCTATTGCTACTTGTTATTTAAATAAACTCAGAAATGCCAAGTGCATTATTACTCCTTGCTTTTCCACTTCTTTTCCCAGACAAGGTTTATAATTGGGGCATAATAAAATTATACAGCTATTTGGATTCAAGAAAGATGTACTTTATGAAGTTATACTTATACATGCATACACACACACACACATACACACACACACACGCACACACACACACACATATATAGTTATCTTGGAATTTCCTCTTTTCTCTCTTTGTGAATTTTGTTGTTTTGATGATACTGGAATTTGAACCTGTACTCTCTACTACTTGAACTTTGCTCCAGACCCTTTTGCTTTAAGATTCTTTCTTTCTTTCTCTTCCTGATAAGGTTTTTTGTTTGTTTGTTTTCATAGTCCAGAGTGGACTATGGTCTTATTGTTTACACCTCCCAGTTATATAGGCTTAGAGGAGCATAATAACCTGGCTTATTGGTTGAGATGTGGGATTTCCCTAACTTATTGAAAGGATTGGCCTCAAAACACCGTCTTTCCATTCTCTACCTCCCAAATAGCTGAGATTTCAGGAACATGTATGGGCTATAACTTCTTTAAGTAAGATTTTTTTTTTAACTAGTGATTATTTTTCCTTTTTAAAATATTTTTTCTAAAAAGTTATATAGCATTTGCTAATCACATATATCTACAAAAGTTACCAAAAGATAGGGAAAACTTCTTTTTCATTTTTTGCAATTATATTTTTACATGAATTTCAAGGTTTTTAATTTCATTCTTCTTTAACAAGAGGCAACATTTGTCATTGTGATCTTAAGAACTTACCCCTTCTCTAAGGTAAAGCTTGAGAGACAGAGAAACAATAACATTAAGTTCTTTTTTCCTGTCCTAAATATCTTGTGGGCTCTAAAGAAGAATGGAATGATGTCTCATCTAAGAAAGAACTTGACCAAGGTCATATGCCATATCCCTTCTTTTAGCTGTCACATCAATTCCCTTTTCATCCTAAAGTAGTTTTGGAGAAATTGTCTGATAACTATTGTCTGACATAACTATTATAGCAATAATGATGTAGTTTTGTGTTATATTTTAGTTAAATTAAAGGAAATACTTTTAAAATAAAATGACAGAGAGGTTTTTCACTTCTATATTAGTCTAGTTACTTTGTAGTGCCACTCTGTACAGCACTGTGATTGTTAATCAGTACAAAAAGCTGAATTATGTGGAAGAACTCTGTGATCTATTTTGCAGAAAGAGAGCTTTAAAAATACACAGGCAGAAACAATGGAATTGTCTATGTCTTTATTCTATAAGTTAAGGCTGATTGATGATGATGATTTTAATATCCCTGTCAGTGATGGTTACACTATTTTTTTATTCTCTTGGCTAAATCAAAGGCACTTCCAGGGACCATTGGTCCTTCTGCCAGTTTTCTTCTTGTTTCTTACCTTGACATGGGCACTTTAATGGCCTCTAGGAAAAAAATGAAAGAGTAGAGATATTTATGAAATATTTGACTAAATTTTCCCTCACTGTACTTACAGTAAGTACAATTATATCTTCCCCTGAAATATAGATTTCCTTTGCCATCAGCATTTCTGAGATGTGACTAGGAGAATCTTGAAACACACCAAATACCAAGGAATTCAGCACTTCATCTGTTTCTCTATTAAATCATAGATCTAAACCAACTGAGAGAAAAAAGTCCAGTGGCTCATACCTGTAATCCTCACTAATCAGGAGGGTGAGATCTGAGGACTGAAGTTCAAAGCCAGCTTGGGACATACCTCTAATTAAAGAGCCAGAAGTGGACCTGTGGCTCAAGTGGTAGAAAGCTACCCTTGAGCACAAATGCTTGGGAACAGTGGCCATTCACAGAGTTAGAGTCTGAGGACTAACATCAGAGAGAGAGAGAGACAGAGACAGAGAGAGACAGAGAGAGAAAGACAGACAGACAGACACACAGACAGAGAGACAGACAGACAGACAGACAGACAGACAGACAAAGAGATACAGACAAGAGAGAGACAGAGACAGAGAGAGACAGAGAGAGACAGAAAGACAGACAGAGAGACAGGGACAGAGAGAGACAGAGAGACACAGACACAGAGAGAGACAGAGACAGAACATTTCTACCTATTTGTGTGAGATTTTAAATATTATTGTGGTATGGTGATCAGTGGGGCTCCATCTGAGAGTCTGAATTCCACATTCCTGATTCTCAGCATTTTTAACCAGTTCATGGGGTAGAAATTGTTCTTTGCCATTCTATTATCGTCTTCAAACCATTTTCGGTTTTTATCAACTAAATTTCTTTATTTTATGGGAAAAGTAGGCCTCCTAGATAGATAATATCAAAAAAGGAAGTTATTTTCTCAGTAAAATATGTATTTCCTGGAAGCCCTGGGCTCTTGTTATAGTTTGATATCTATATGACCATTCCTAGAGAATATGACATGATATCTTGAGCCTATTTAATAGTGGTTAGTTATAGAAAATGCTTCATTTTCAAAATATTTCATCTCTTTGAAGTGAGTTTCAAG